>NC_036869.1:21136512-21225258 GCF_002910315.2 Salvelinus sp. IW2-2015 | reverse complement strand
GTATGTCACATGATAGTGGAGTCCCTGCCGAGGCACTTGGCAGCCCTAGCTGGTAAGCAAGACCAGTCAAAATGAAAAGGCTTGGCTCCTAGAGCCAGATGAGTTAAAACAGTACTCGAAATGTGTCTAATTCTCCAGGCAGATTGGTGTGACTGATCTTTAGCCACCCAGCACATGGCTAGAACAGCAAGCTTTACACTTACTGCTGAATGTGTTGTCCAAGACACCTTGTTCTAGTAAAAAAAAAACCAACAAAAGTGTGGTGTCACTTGCAAATGTCCTGTTTTTGAAAGAAAAAGCACTTTTTTTCCCTTTGTCCTTAAATAACATAATTGATTCAGAAATAGTGTATACATTTTTAATGTTTGTAAATGACATGACTATTTAGCTGGAAACTGCCAGATTTTTTAAGGATATCTACAGAGGCCCATTATCAGCAACCATCACTCTCCTGTGTTCCAATGGCAGTTGTGTTTAGCTAATCAAGTTTATCATTTGAAAGAAGCTAGAAAACCCTTTTGCAATTATGTTAGCCACAGCTGAAAAATTGTTGCTTGATTAAAAGAAGCAATAAAATTCTCTTCTTTAGACTAGTTAGTATCTGGAGGATCAGCATTTGGTTCATTACAGCTCAAAAGCCAGAAACAAAGAACTTTCTTCTGAAACTTGCAGTCTATTCTTTTCTGGAAAATGAAGGCTATTCCATGTGAGAAATTGCCAAGAAACTGAAGATCTCGTACAACCCTGTGTACTACTCCCTTCACAGAACAGCGCAAACTGGCTCTAACCAGAATAGAAGAGAGTGGGGAGTCCCGGTGACAACTGAGCGAAAGACAAGTACATTAGTGTGCTAGTTTGAAAAAACAGCCCTCACAAGCTCATCTGGCAGCTTCATTAAATGTACCCGCAAAACACCAGTCTCAAGTCAACATGAAGAGGGACTCTGGGATGCTGCTTTCTAGGCAGAGTATGCAAAGAAAACCAAATGCCTGTAATGAGAAGTGGAAATGTCTAGAAGCACACAACGGCCGGCCGCAACGTGGGTACGGCCACACAAGCTCCAGAACAAAGACTGCTGAGTGCGAAGGCACAACGCATAAAAATGTTGTCCTCGGTTGCAACAATCACTACGAGGTTCCAAACCTGCCTCTGGAAACAACGTCAGCACAAGAAAACTGTTCTGCGGAGTGTCATGAAAATGGGTTCCATGCCAACCAGACCACCACACAAGCCTAAATATCACCATGCAAAAAATCAAACACAGGCTGGATGGTGTAAACTCGGCACATTGGACTCTGGAGCAGTGGAAACACGTTCTCTGGTAGTGATGAATCAGTCTTCACCATCTGGAAGTCCGATGACGAGAGGCTGGGTATTTTGGCGCGATGCCAGAGAATGCTTCCTGCCCGACTGCCGCATGCCTCGTAACATTTGGTTGGAGAAGAATTAATGGACTTGGGGCTGTTTTCATGATTCGGCTAGGCCCCTTAGTTCCAGTGAAGGAAATTCTTTAACGCTACAGCATACAATAGACATTCATAGACCAATTCTGTACTTCAACTTGTGGCAAACATTGGGAAGGCCCTTTCTTGTTCAAGCATGAACAATGCCCTTGTGCCACAAGGACGAGGTCCATACAGAAAATTGTTTGTCGAGACGCGTGTGGTAAGAACTTGACTGGCTTGCACAGAGCCCTGACTCATCCCCATCGAACACCTTTTGGGATGAATTGTGGAACACCGATGCGAGCCCAGCCTAATCGCCCAACACTCCAGTGACCTGAACCTCACTAATGCTCTTGTGACTAAATGAAAGCAAGTTCCCACAGAAATATTCCAACATCTAGTGGAAAGCCTTCTCAGAAGAGTGAGGCGGTTATAGCAGCAATGGGGGACCAACTCCATTGTGCATGCCCATGATTTTGGAGAGAGTTCGCGAGGCAGATGTCCACATAACTTGGTCGATGTATATTTTTGCAATGTTTGTGCGCTACTTGATAGAGTCTGCGTCTACAATACCACTTTTGTGTTTTATGGCTCTTTAATCAACGTTTGACCATTTTGTAGAGTTGTTCTATAATTTTGCACAGTTGTTGACATCTAATTGAAGAGGATGCTGAAGCGTCCAAAGCTCTATTGTCACAAGATGTTGCCCTCCTTCGTGCGACCGTAAACATACTTGAAAGTTAAATGGAAGTATTCTGCACCTTCATTTTCTGTCATGTGAGTTTTATTCTAGCTATGATCTTATTTAGACATCATACCAAGGTGTAAGGGCAAGGATTCCGCAGGAGCAAGTGGTGAAATATGCAAATATGTGTTTATTTTATTCCACAGAGCTGGTGAGTATCCAAATGGTGTACATTATATTCACAAATATAAGGGAATATAACAAAGTTTTCGGGTCATTATTTTTAAGATTATTCAGATTAAACGCCTCCCAGCCATGTAGTCTGTGTGGTTGGAAATGTAGGCTTACATTCCAAGTGCTGCGGCCAGGTATCTTTAAACGTAGCGCCTTCAACTCTTTTTACAGCATGAAAACTTAAGTACGGCTGCATTGTGTTTGTTATACTACAGAGGTACGCTACAAAAAACACTGACTTTTTCTGCCATTGTTTACACTTAGGTAAGCAAGAAAATGACCCGAAACTTGTCACAGCCAACTACACTCTCCAAAAGTATTTTATATTTTATTTTACCGTATATTTTACAGGTAAGTTGACTGAGAACACGTTCTCATTTGCAGCAACGACCTGGGGAATAGTACAGGGGAGAGGAGGGGGAGATCAATGAGCCAATGTAAACTGGGATTATAGTCGACCTGATGCGTTGAGGCCAGATTGGAATTTAGCCAGGACACCGGGCTGTTAACAACCCTACTCTTACGATTAAGTGCCATGGGTCTTTTAATGACCTCAGAGAGTCAGAACACCCGTTTAACGTCCATCCGAAAGACCGGCACCCTACCACGAGCAGTTCCCCAATCACTTCCTGGGCATTGGATCTTTTGTTTAGACCAGAGAAGTGCCTCCTACTGGCCCTCCAACACCACTTCCAGCAGCACCTGTCTCCCATCCAGGGACTGGACCACGACCAACCCGCTTAGCTTCAGAAGCAACCGCAGTGGTATGCTGCTGGCATGATAAACAAGCCATACAAAATATTAATGACACGTAAAACAGCTGATTGGTCAGCTTTACACCCATTCACCCCCTACCCTGCAAGGACTTGCCTGCCATTATATATACAGTTTGAAGTCGGAAGTTACATACGCCTTAGCAAATACATTTAAACTCAGGTTTTTTACAATTCCCTTGACATTTATCCTAGTAAAAAGCTGTCTTAGTCAGTTAAATCACCCACTTTATTTTAAGAATGGAAATGTCACGAATTAATAGTAGAAAATTATTTTATTTCAGGCTTTTATTTCCTTTCACCACATTCCCCAGTGGTCAGAAGTTACAGCATGCCTTTAAATTGTTTAACTTGGGTCATATGTTCGGGTAGGCCTTCCACAAGCTTCCCACAATAAGTTGGGCTGAATTTTGGCCCATTCTCCTGACAGCTGGTTGTAACTAGTCAGGTTGTAGCCTCTTCCCGCACCGCTTTTCAGTTCTCCCCACAACATTTTCAATTAGGATTGAATGAGGGCTTTGTGATGGCCACTCCAATACCCTGACTTTGGTGTCCTTTAACCATTTTGCCACGACTTGGGAAGTTATTTGCTCTGGGGTCATTGTCCCATTTGGAAGACCATTTGCGACAAGCTTTAACTCCTGACTGATGGTCTTTGAGATGTTGCCTTCAATATATCCGCATAATTTCACCTTCATGATGCCATCTACTTGTGAAGTGCACCATCCCTCGATGCAGCAAGGCACCCCCACAACATGATGCTGCCAACCCCCTCTGTTCATGGTGGATGGTGTTCTTGGGCTTTGCAAGCCTCCCCCCTGTTTCCTCCAAAGCATAACGATGGCAGTTCTATTTTTTTTCATCAGACCAGTAGGACACTTTCTCCAAAAAAGTACGATCTTTAGTCCTTATTGCCAGTTGCAAACCGTTATCTGCCTTTTTATGGCGGTTTTGGAGCAGTGGCTTCTCCCTTGCTGACGGCTTTTCAGAGGGGGGTTCCGATTTTGTATTAGGAAAAAAAACTTCGTTTTTTAAACTTTTTTGTGATAGAGATACTTTTACCTGTTTCCTCGCAGCATCATTCACAAGGTCCTTGCTATTCTGGAATTGATTTTGCACTTTTCGCGCGACCAAAGTATGTTCATCTCTAGACAACATTAACCCGTCTCCTTCCTGAGCGGTATGCGGCACTGCGTGGTCCCATGGCTGTTGTATACTGGCTACTATTGTTTGTACAGATGAACATTACTTCAGGCGTTGGAAATTGGCTCCCAAGGATGAACCAGACTTGTGGAAGTCTAACTTTTTTTTTTTTTGTGAGTCTTGGCTGATTCTGGAGATTTGTTTTTTTTTTTGATTTTTTCCCAATGATGTCAAGCACAAAAGAAGCACTTGAGATGTGAAGGTAGGCTTGAAAATACATCCACAGGGGTACACTCCAATTTACTCAAATGATGTCATTAGCCCTCAGCAGAAGCTTCTAAAGCCATGACATTAATTTTTCTGGATTTTCCAAGCTGTTTAAGAGGCACAGTCAACTTAGTGTCATATAAACTTCTACCCACTGGAATTGATACAGTGAATCAAGTTTATTTTATTAGCCCTTCGTACATCAGCTAATATCTCGAAAGTGCGTAACAGAACCCCCAGCCTCTAAAACCCCAAAACCAGCAAGCAAATGCAGTGTAGAAGCACGGTGGCTTGGAAAAACTCCCTAGAAAGGCCAAACCTAGAAAGGAACCTAGAGAGAACCAGAGCTATGAGGTGGCCAGTCCTTTCTGGGCTGTGCCGAGGGAGATTGATAACAAACATGGCCAATGTTCAAATGTTCATAAATGACCAGCATGGTCAAATAGATTAATCACGAGTAAATGTCAGTGGGCTTTTCAAGCCGATCATTAAGAGTACTCTACCCTGCCTGCGCTCTTAGAAAGTTGAAAAACAGCAGGTCGGGACAGGATAGCACGTCCGGTGGACAGGTCAGGTTCCATAGACCGGCGGGCAGAAATAATCTGTCTTAAACAATTGCTTGGAAAGACTTAGTTCATGCCACGAAGTAAGTCCTAACCGACTTGTCAAACTATAGTTGTTAACAAGAAAATTTGTGAAGTGGTTGAAAAAAAGTGAGTTTTAATGGACTCCAAACCTACAGTGGTGGAAAACCTTCTGACTTCAACTGTAAAATCGATGTTTGTCAAAGAACTACTGCCCCCACGAGTTGCATTTTATGTTTTTCATTCTTCAGTCCCAGGCCAAACCAATCTTTTGGGGTATCCATTGGGAGTGGAAAATAACGTGCAAGTAGTAAAAACGTTTGCCTTCGAGGGGAAGTAGGCTTGGCTCGCAAAGAAGTGAATCCTCACGAAACCAGACAAAAAAAACACCATGATTTAGACGTTTTGACAACATTTAATCCATACAGGGTCCTTTGGAAGGAAGATGTGACATATTTTACAGTTTTTATCTAAAAGGCAGTGATTCATGTGAAATAAGGAATCAAAGGTTGCATAATTTTGGCCTCACTCAGTCCTTTAAAACTCCATGTGTTTCATAGTAGGTGCTTTACCAAGCAAAAATCAGTGTCATATGAACTTTACCACTTCTCTGAAATATGAGTGGTATTTTGATTTCTTAAACAATTTTCTTACATCATTGAATTTAGAAAAATATTAAAATTGCAATATAGAAAATGTTTCATATTCAGATCTTTTCTATATATTGTTGAACCATTAGTATTACTCTACTGGCATAAACAAGTTCCAGAAAGTGGGTCTCTGGTTTCTGAAAGTTGATGGCCCCATTTCATAGGAAAATTGCCTAATAGTAGGCAATGTAACCATTCACACCCGTTTTTATTTTACTGGTCATTGGACATCCTGCAAAATCACCAGCAGAGGAAATCCCGTTTTTTTATCCATTTTCACATTCACTCTGTTGAACTTGCTTTCAAAAAATGATCATAACCCTAAAAGTTGAGCAAAGACTCCCTTCTCTGGAACTTTGATAGGCCATAGAGCAAGTTTCCCTAACTGGGGATTGTCTTTCGGGTGATTTATTATTATAAGTTATTTTTTTTTAAATCTCCCCCTGTATAAACGAAACAACTAAAATGGCAGCAAACCGCTCCAAGTGATAACATAATTGTACTTTTTTAAATCTGTTTCCAAAAGTATGCCCCATGCATAATAGAGAGGTATCGTTACAAAATGTATGCATGCTTTAAATTGTTTTAGTCAAATAAATCTGTTTGGGCTTCTTTGCGGTCAATTGCATTCTTACAAATGATTTAATTACTTCCGTCCCCCTGACCATCCGCTCAAGAATAAAATGCGTCCCATGGCTGAATCTAGTTGATCCCTGCCAGAAGTAATTATCAACAATGTATTGAAACATTGCTGAATCAAAAATGTTATATTTCATATTCATGTGTTATATTTTCATCTTCCTAAAATGGAATGTAAGAATTGTTACTGAAAAAATACTACTCATATTACAGAGCAATTGGTAAAGCTTAATTTGACATTCAAAGTTAGCTTGTAGCACCTACAGATAAACAAAACATAAGCAGGCCTTAAGAACTCCATAGGCCAAAATGTCCTCAATAGGCCAAAACTTTTGATTAAATTGTTATACCCCTGGTGCACGTTTTTTGTTTTTGCCGCTAGCACTACCACAGCTGATTCACGATGACCCAGGACCGAGTTTGTGAACCTTGCTCCAAAGGACCATTCTATGGATTAAATGCGTGTTAAAAATCCCCAAATTAGGAATATTATTTGTCCTGGTTTTGGATTGAATCACCAAAGCCGTTTTTCTAGAGCAAATGAGTCAGTTAGGGCACAGAAAAGCAGTCAGTTTTCGTCCTTGAGAAACACATGGAGTCCTGTAATCGATTACTATTAATGCCTTCAAATCCTGTTGAAGATAATGAACGATGGTTGGTGTTTTTATGTGAGAACCACAATGTTAATGTCTTGCTATGAGAGTCCACTGGTGTTCAAACCTATTTTTACTACCCATTGACCCTGCATACTCACTGAAAACTGTGTTCAAATTGTATCTCCCTGCGATGCCATGGGCCCACAGAATTAGAAGAAACATTGTCTATGCATGAGCTACTAGAGGATTATGAAGAGTGGATTATACAAAAATCCATAGCTCATTTTCAGTACATGAAGTAAACTTTTAAAAAATTCAGACGTATTTATATTGATCTTCCATTTGTCACAATATATATTACACGCATGATGAAACTAGGCTGCATTTCCAAAAAAATGTAAAGAGTATGCTTTTTTATTTTAAATCCGGATCATGGGCTCTAAAAGAATGCATGTTAAACACTGGTGCTCACTTTAAAAAGTAAGGAGCACAACATAGCATTTCTATTGAGAATTATAGCAGCCCTATATGAATTCTAGCTAAATCTGGAACATGTTATGCCCTAGAAAAATGTATATTACTGGAATGTTAACCAGTTGTTAGCTAGCTAGTTAGTCAGGTAACAACATGACATAAACAAGGTTTAAAACGAATGGTAACACGGCTGGGACAGTTGTTAGGAATGTTAAAATGCGGCTTCCAATTCCTCGACAGGAAAGAAAAATAAACGTTGCCCTGGTTAAAGCAGTCCCGATCTTCTTGAATGTGTCTAGTAGAAACATCCGTGTCCTGTGTAGTAAGGGTGCAGCCATGAAGCTAACAAAATCTGCGCTCAGGGGGAAACAACGGTACCACGAACAAGCCTTTACAACAATATAATTATAAATACATTTTTTGTTGCATGGGTTCCCAAATTAAACGCAGCTTTACACAGCAGCGACACACATCTTTCGTCGCACATGTAGAGCTCATGGGTACAGTAGCCAAAAAGGTTCATTTAAAAATAATTGTTCCCATTGAAACAATACCTTTCCCAACGACCATTACAGAGATAGGAGGTCCTAGTAGATTTATTGTAAAATGCCAAGAAAATGCAGTTTAAACACTTTCCGTTCAGAACTGAACTAACTGTCTCTCCTTCTGTGGAGGAAGACCTGTTGGCTGCCGAATACATTCTTGGTCAGTTTCTGTAACCTACCCACAAATTGACTATTCTGCAATTTACCTCCTATGGAGAAGATTCGAGTTAGTAGAGAAAGCTGGGGTATAGATTCCTCACGGAATAATCGACAGGACAAATTACCCCCCGGCACGTCTCCGCCGCGCCCCCCCCCCCCCCCACACACAAACAATATTTATTCAATTCTAATCCATAGAAATGGTTCCTGTAGGAAGAGTGCCTTAGTGCTATACATTGGACACATTCGGTAACCTCCTAAACATCACGACCATAAATTTGAGAAATAAATCTTACATCACAAGTCAAGCATAGATATATGAGAATGTTTTACACTAAACCCGGCACCGGTGCTGATCAAGGAGCTTCGCAGAGTCTTACATAAGTAGGTGCCACAAAGCCCAAATCTCTGGTTATCATATTGACGCCTCTGCAGGGCTTTTGAACCCTTCTGAAATATGGAGTGGCGCAAGGCATCTGTGTGATATATGTCACCCTATAAACAGATCTCTAACATCCCTATCTAGGCCCAATTATGAAGAGTAAATTATTTGTACGGAACCCAAACACTGCTATATCCATGCGCGACTATGAAAGAAGACCGGCCGGCCCACTCTAAATGTGACAAACAAAACACCTCCATATAATATATCTCGCACAAGATTTACCCCTTACGCCACAGTGTCTAGAAACATAACGAATGGTACTAATAATGTCACGTATATGTCCTTTTTCAGATTTTGTTTCATAATGTTTAAATTTAATGTAAGACTTTTATTGAAATCAAAATACTAAACTGCATTACTGACAAGCGGAAAAAACAATCAAGTAATATAACCCAAGTGTTTGCTTTGTAGCAACCTAACATTATACAATCTATGGAGATTTTCAAACAGACAATGCGGCGAACAGGCGCTAAAACCGGAGCTAAAGCCGAGATGTATATGTGCCGGGGCCACCTCATGAGAATAAAAAATAATCGACCAAAACTCCCAAATGTTAATTATCGCCATTAATGCCTTTAGTTAACAAACGTCATGTAGATATAAGGTATCCGAACCTATCCTCCCACAGAGGAGGAGACCTGTTCTGTGATACTTAAAAATTTTATATAAGATGTAAGAAATCTGCCCCAAATGAATTACCCCATCGTTTTTTTTGGTGCTAGTTACTATTGAAAAGCCAATAAACACCCACCTAGACGATCCTCGAATATCCCCTTGCGACTGCCGATTGCTTTACTCCATTTCTGCATTTGAATAATGGCAAAATATATACTGGAAAAATGGAGAATCATCTACTGGCGAGTGATCACTAAAACATCGAGAGATAACTTTGAAAATTGACTCTTGTGTAAATATCGATCTGTGAGAAACAGTGTTTAAATCAAAAATCAGTTTATAGTTATTATTTCTCTGCCACTGTTCGAACCCAAAGTGCCAAAATACAATACGCAAAGAGAGGCACTGAAAATGTCGAAGACGTACACCAATGAAAAACAGGTAAAAAGTATTAGTCGGACAAAGAGCGAAGTTTTTCCTTAGGTTCTTTAGTAGAGTTCAACATACAAGCCCCAATAGGAACCCCGAAACAAATGAGTGAACTATCACAATTGCCCAGACGTATGTGTTAAACTCCTTAGTTAGCGCTTTCAATTCATCTCACCTAACAGTCATAAATTACCGTACTCCAGCAAATAAAATTGAAAGTTCCTTACTCACACTCCCCTCTCGACACATTGGCACAACTCACCACAGATTGTGGCAGGCTCCAACTAGCTATTACATCTCACAGGAGCGACCTTCTATTGCCCGCTCTGAGGATAATAGTTGCCACCACGCAGGCCCGCTACCAAGGACTGCGGGCCCCCCGTCCCTTCTCGGTGGGGACACAGACGAAAATACCCCTGAGTCAGAGTTCGCCGTGGTGCCGTAAGACATATGAGCGTTTTTTGATAATACGCTTCACCCTCCCCAAGCGTGATACCACCTCCACTGTGATAACTGTACCCCCTGTAACTTATTGCATCAACCGATATACTTTGTAAACATAGACGTCGCGGTCCATCTCATTCCTGAGAGCTTGAAGTACGCAGACACAGCACCCAGCCACGCCTATGCCAAAAATAATGCCAGTATATTTCCTCCCTCAGTGTCCTCCCTATGCACTGTGCCCTCACCTAAAATCCAGATGCTCACCCACCTGTAGTAAATGGCTGATCTCGACCACTATGACCTTACATTAAATTAAGTGTCCCCATTTTCCCATGCGACCAATCTCCATCAGAATCAGTCCATGAATGCTGAATAAAATCTTATGTATATACTGAGCCGAGTATTCTCATTTCAAACTGATGCATAAGTCGCTACAACTTTAGACTTAACATCCACTTTGCTTCTAGGCTCTATATTAATACCTGTAAATAAAGAAACAAAATAGAAGTAACGAATCAATAAAATCATCCTCTTTGCGACTGTCTGTGGATAGAAGGATACTATTTCCTGCCTATAAGCCAACTATGTATGAATGTCTTCAACACTATAATCATAGTTTCTTTAACACCTGACCACAGCCAGTTAATTATAAATGTCCACATCAAGTCGAATGGCAAATTACCCTCGCCATCAATACTTCTACTACACAACACCTCAACCAACAGTACGGAACTCATTTACATTCCTGGATCAATCACACCGCTCCCACTCCAATAACCTAATTAGCATACGAGGGATCCTGGATAGAATGCGGATTACACTTTCATCGTGATGTCAGTTCACTTTTCTCCATCGTAGGCAATAACATCAAAGCACAGCGCGAGTCTAGTACCCCTCCAAGCTCATCATTAAGCTTAGGCCTTGCGTCTCAACCCCGCCCTGTGCGATTGGGTCCTGGACTTGAAGCCGCTCCCAGTGGTGAAGGTAGGAAACAACATTTCCACTCTCGCTGATCCTCAAAACACTGGGCCCGACAAGGTGCGCTCAGCCCTCCTCCTTACTCCCTGTTTCACCCATGACTGCGTGCCAGCACGCCTCCAACTCAATCAGGTTTGCAGACGACACAACAGTATGGCTTGATTACCAACAACGGAGAACCTTACAGGGAGGAGGTGAGGCACTCGAGTGTGGTCAGAAAACAACCTCGCACTCAACGTCAACAAAACAAAAGAGTATGATCTGACTTCAGGAAACAGCAGTGCGAGCACCCCCCTATCCACACGACGGGGACACATGGGAAAAGGTGGAATGTTTTAATTCCTCGCGTACAAAAGACTGGGATAGGGAGAGATTGAATATGACTGTAAATACACCAACCAGCTGGTCTGTGCATGCTCTGAGGACGCGACTAGTAAGACATTTAAGTAAGACCTTTAAATGAGGGTCAACACGTTTAAATGTCTTACGCACGTTGGCCACAGAGAAGGGGACGGGGGGCCCGCAGTCCTTGGTAGCGGGCTGCGTGGATGGCACTATTATCCTCAGAGCGGGCATAGAAGGTGTTTAGTTTGTCTGGAAGCAAGACGTCGGTGTCCATGACGTGGCTGGTTTTCTTTTTGTAGTCCGTAATTGCCTGTAGACCCTGCCACATACGTCTCGTGTCTGAGCCGTTGAATTCCGACTCCACTTTGTCCCTATACCGACATTTCGCTTGTTTGATTGCCTTGCGGAGGGAATAACTTCACTGCTTTTATWCAACCATATTCCCAGTCATCTTTCCATGGTTAAATGCAGTGATTCTCATTTTCAGTTTWGCACAAATGCCGCAATCCATCCACGGTTTCTGGTTAGGGTAGGTTTTAATAGTCACAGTGGGTACAACATCTCCAATGCACTTCCTTATAAACTCACTCACCAAATCAGCGTATAAATCGGTGTTATTCTCTGAGGCTGCCCGGAACATTTCCCAGTCCGCGTGGATTCCGATTGGTCAGACCAGCGTTGAATCGTTCTAGTCAAGGGTACATCCAGGTTTGAGTTTCTGCCTTTGGGGCGGCAGGTAGCCTAGTGGTTAGAGTGTTGGGCCAGTAACCAAAAGGTTGCTGGATCGAATCCCCGAGCTGACAAGGTAAAACTCGGTTGGTCTGCACCTGATCAAGACAGTTAACCTCTCTGGGATATGTGAGACGCTAGCGTCCCAACTGGCCAACATCCAGTGAAAATTCAGAGCGCCAAATTCAAATAAATTATAAAAATAAAAGTTTCATGAAATCACACATTCAATATACCAAATTAAAGCTACACCTGTTGTGAATCCAGCCAACATGTCAAATTTCAAAAATGCTTTACGGCGAAAGCAAACGATGCTATTATCTGAGCATAGCACCCAAGCAAACAAACACAGACCATCATATTTCAACCCTCCAGGCGCGACACAAAACTCAGAAATAAAGATATAATTCATGCCTTACCTTTGACGAGCTTCTTCTGTTGGCACTCCAAAATGTCCCATAAACATCACAAATGGTCCTTTTGTTCGATTAATTCCGTCGATATATATCCAAAATGTCAATTTATTTGGCGTGTTTGATCCAGAAAAACACCGGTTCCAACTTGCACAACGTGACTACAAAATATCTCAAAAGTTACCTTTAAGCTTTATCCAAACATTTCAAACTACTTTTGTAATACAACTTTAGGTATTTTTTTACGTAAATAATCGATAAAATTGAAGACGGGATGATCTGTGTTCAATAACGGAGGAAAACAACGTGTAGTGAGCCTCTGTGAACTTCCCTCGAGCSTCATTCTGAACATGGCTACTTCTTCATTTCTCAAAGGAAAAACCTCAAATAATTTCTAAAGACTGTTGACATCCAGTGGAAGCGATATGAACTGCAAGAAGGTCCCTTAGAAATCTGGATTCCTAATGAAAACCATTGAAAATAGAGTGACCTCAAAACAAAAAAAATCTGAATGGTTTGTCCTCTGGGTTTTGCCTGCCAAATAAGTTATGTTATAGTCACAGACATGATTCAAACAGTTTTAGAAACKTCAGAGTATTTTCTATCCAAATCTACTAATAATATACATATCTTAGCTTCTGGGCATGAGTAGCAGGCAGTTTAATTTGGGTACGCTTTTCATCCAAAATYCCGAATGCTGCCCCCTATCCTAGAGAAGTTAACCCACTGTTCCCCGGTAGGCCATCATTGTAAATAAGAATTTGTTCATAATTGACTTACTAGTTAAATATTAAAGAAAGAGCAATATGGAGTTGTGGTCGGATTTGCCGAAGCGGGGGAGGGCCTTGTATGCATTGCRGAAGTTAGAGTAGCAGTGATCCAGTGTATTTCCCGCACGAGTGCTACAATCAATATGCTGATAGAATTTAGGTAGCCTTGTTCTCAAATTTGCTTTGTTAAAATCTACAATAAATACAACCTCGGGATGTATGGTTTCCAGTTTGCACTGGTTTCCAGTGAAGTTCCTTGAGGGCCATTGTGGTATCGGCTTGGGGAGGGATATACACGGCTGTGATAATAACCGACGAGAATTATCTTGGGAGATAATACGGTCGGCATTTGATTGTAAGGARTTCTAGGTCATGTGAACAAAATTATTTGAGTTCCTGTATGCTGTTATGATTACACCATAAGTCGATAATCATGAAGCATACACCCCTGCCCTTCTTCTTCTCAGAGAGAGGTTTATTTATGTTGCCGCGACGCATAAAGAATCCCGTTGGCTGTACCGACTCCGACAACATATCCCGAGAGAGCCATGTTTCCGTGAAAACAGAGAATGTTACAGTCCCAGATGTCTCTCTGGAAAGCAGCCCCTRMYCTAATTTTGTCTACCTTCTTATCTATAGACTGGACATTGGCGAGTAATATAAATCGGAAGCGGTGGGTAGTGTGCCCGCCTTCGAAGTCCGACCAGGAGGCCGCTCCCTCTACCTCTTCTGCGGCGACGTTGTTTAGGGTCGGCCTCTGGAATCAGATCCAATATCCTGGGTGGTGGTGAGAACAAAGGATCTGCTTCGGGAAAGTTGTATTCCTAATCATAATGTTGGTAAGTTGACGTCGCTCTGATATCAAATAGTTCTAATAACACTTAAGATTTTCTGGGCTAACAATGTAAGAAWTAATACATTAAAAAAACAAAATACTGCATAGTTTCCTAAGGACTAGAAGTGAGGCAACCATMTCTGTCGGCRGGAACAATGAATGTAGCCAAGTACAAGGAAATCCTTGATGAGAACCTACTTCAGAGTGCAAACTACCTTAGACTGGGGTGCAAACTACCTTGGACTGGGGCTGTATGCTTGTCCCCAAGCATACATCCAAAGAAACTCTGGAATGGCTTCAGAACAAGAATGTGAAAGTCCTTGAGTGGCCCAGTCAAAACCCAGACTTTAATCCCATTGAAAATCTGTGGAAGGACTGCTGTTCACTGCTGCTCCCCATCTAACAACAAAGCTTGAGAAAATCTGCAAGRWAGAATGGGAGAAAATCCCCAAATCCAGATGTTCAAAGTTGATACAGACATACCCAGGACGACTCAAAGCTGTAATCGCCACCAACGGTGCTTCTACAAAGTATTGACTCGTGTGAATATTTGAGATATTTCTGTATTCAAATTTCAGTACATTTGCAAAAATGTCTAAAAACATGTTTTCACTTGTTTATTTTGGTGTATTGTGTGTAGATGGGTGAGAAAAAAATATATTTAATCCATTTTGAATTGAAGCTGTAACACAACAGAATGTGGAATAAGTCAAGGGGTATGAATACTTTCTAAGGGCACTGTATATCATATAGAATTATATGTTCAATAGGCTACATCTGTCAGGGCAAACTGAGGAAATGATGATGTAATTTAAATGTTTATGTTGTACTCCCTCACCTAAAAAATAACACTACACCACTGGATACACAGCCTGCAAAATGTGCAAGCAGGTATTTGTTTACGATACGCTAATTCAGCTAATTATTACATTAATTCTGKCTTTCGWCAATTTCGAACATACAAAGGCAATMTCAAGTTTAAACTGGTGCGGCTGGTAAAAGGTTGAGTTTAAATCTTACCAAAAAAATGCATTTTTGCAGCCTTTATTTAATTTTGGGAATTGTTTATTTCAGTTTCAATTAAACTCTTTCATTATCTAAACAATAATGAAAGCAAAGGTCTTGTTTTGTTATGTCGTCTACAGGATTGTATTGGGTAAGAAGACTAATTAGAAAGTGATTTGAGTTGCCAATGTGACGCATCTAATTGAAAACATGTAAAGATATGGTTCTTCATTTGTGGCATGGTTTTCCTTTTATCCAAATCTTGAATAAACATGCAGTCAAATGAATGAATGCAAGGAGGAGAATAACAGCCTACTACTCTGGAGTCATAAAATAAATGAAATACAATGATGTTATTTGGCCGGTCACGGATCAGCTCTCAGGACAATTATATTATAGTCGGGTGGGTCGGGTTGCGAAGTCAAATCTGTCCTGATGTCGGGTGGGTCTCGCAATTGACGTGGCCGGAACGGGTACGACCCCGTACAGGAATCTACCTGATGGTTCATCAGGCACCGGCACCACCTCCATCTCTCTCTCTCTCTCTTACAGTATTCAATCTGGCCAGACAGGCTTGCAGAGAGGCTGGACACCCATGCTGCKACTGGGCCCAGAGACCTTAGCCTGAAAGTGTGTGTGTGTGTGTAAATAGGCCTGGTGTAGGTGTGTGTATCAGCCAGAATGAGTGTACTTACAGCATTGACTGATATATTTTTTTTTTTACCAACAACGTCTAGAGATGTGTACACCAAACAATAGCCTAACCAATACAACTTACTATTCAGAGATAAGAACCAGTTGTACTCTGACATATGGGCATTATTCTTCACTTACTTAACCACTGATGGAGAGAGCATGTTATCAAAAATACACTGCCTAGCTAGTGTGTGTGTGTGTGTGTGTGTGTGTGTGTGTGTGTGTGTGTGTGTGTGTGTGTGTTGTGTGTGTGTGTGTGTGTGTGTGTTGTGTGTGTGTGTGTGTGTGTGTGTGAGCATGCTTGCAAGATGTTGAAAATGTGCACATGCATCTTCACGTATGTGAGTGTGTTTTTGACTTTGTACATTATTTTTGTCATTGTGTGTGTGCGTGTATCACGATCCCACCTCCCATGTGGGGAGCGGAGCAGCAATGAGAGTGAATGAGCTCTTTAAACTCCCACAGTGTCTGGGGGACTGGTGTCTGTCACCATGATGCGCTGGCCGTTAGTAAACTCCATTACTGCCGCGTCCTCATCTCYGTCACTGTCAACGCCTCCCACGCCGCTCGCCCAGCCTCCCCGACCCCCACACACAGGAAACGCGTTGGTAGCGACRCAGCACGTCCCAGACTTCCAAGTGGAGGATTACCCAGAACAACCCACTGTTTTTCGGTTAAAGCACGCCAGTACACCCAACACCATCATACCGACAAGGGTACAGACAAAACAATCCTTTCCGTTTTTTATTAATATCCCTGACTGCGCATGTGAKGCGATGAGGGACCACAATGGAAATAGCAGAACTCATTGACTTTGTGTTATCGCCGACAGGTTTTAAAATGGATCTACAATGCGTAGCTACATGCATTTATATGCTGTCAAATAAAATCAGTTGATTTGTTAAAAAGATAAATTCTGTGCTGGGCTTATGTCTGACAGATTTTGATTTCTGTACGTTCTGCTTGCTTCTTACTCGTGTTTTAGTGGTAAATTCAATGTGGGTCTTTAAATTCAACCCTACTGTGTGTGTGTGTGTGTGTGTGTGTGTGTGGAATTCCATGCTGCTCCTTGGCTATCTCTGTTAATGTAAAACTGCTGCTACTGGAGAATGAGAAAATGGCGGTTGGGTTGTGATCCTATCGAGACATTATTTGACAGAAGACACCGGGAGGGCCGTATCTTAATGCTAATGTCACTGTGGAGGTCTGTGATAAGAGGGTTTGGATCTGATAGCAGAGGGACGGCGAAATCTAGTCAGGTTTCTGTCCCTGGAGCTAGCTAGGACTGATTTCACCACACTGCGTGACGTTAGGAAATGAGGCCATTGTGACTGTATGTTCACGGCACACATTGACTGCTGCATGTTGAGATTATTTGGATAAGGTTCGGGTGGCAGAAAAGATGTCAAAATTGTTTTATGCTCCATGCATACTGCATTTTTTTTTTTTAAGATAATTGATGTGGTCATGTCTTTCTGAAATGGGAACATTTGAGAAAGCACMATTTGTGGCGCATGTTCCTCCATAAACCTTATAAAGTATGGTCCGGTTTCCTGAACACAGTTTGAGTCTAGTCCTGGATTCAAAACTATCTCAATGTAGACTCATCTGACCTTATATGTTCTACACTACATTGTTGCGTTGGCTTTTAATTGAATAGTATTCTTCTCATCTAAGGAGTGACTGAGGACAGTGTCTGAGGATTTATCTGGGAGAAAGATTGGAGTCTGAGGGTCTGATGTGATGAAATTAAGCTTTTGTTAAGATAATCGAGGGTCAGACAAGATGAATTTAGTGATACCATASTTCAATAAAATGAAATTGGTGAGGTGAAAAATAAGTAATTTTGTGTAATGATAAAAATGTGTAATCATTTAATTAATGATAAAATTACAAAAAATGGAATTGAAAATTCCTGATCTTTTACCAATGTTTCTTTTTTCCTGTCTCCGTCACACTCTCTCTTTCACTGTGGAATGAGACTTTATATCCTGGCTCTAAACCACTACAATAGCACTTTAAATCAGTTAGTGGTTGGACTCTAACTCTTACCTCGCTCTCTTGTTCTCTTGCTCTCTCGTTCTCGGTCTGTCTGTCTCCCTCTCTGTGTCTCTCGCTCCGTGTCTCTCTCAATCTATGTCTTTCTGTCTCTCTCTCCTTCTCTCTATTCCTCTGCCTCCCTCCCCTCTCTCCACATATCTTACAGACCAGGCTGGAACAGCTTGGATCATAACATGCCTCTCCCTACAACCAATATAAGTCTCAAACAACAGAACAGCTTTTGCCAAAGCCAGATATAGCTTTCAATCTGCATTTTCCAGTATAGGAGAGCAGTGGCCAGCACGCTCCCTGTATCTAGCCTGCTCGGCACTGCCCTCCTCACCTTCCTTACTCCCGTTGTGTCAGACGCCTGTTCCGTGGAAGAGATGGATGGACAAGGGATGCATCTATGTACGCCACTTAATTACCAAACAAAGCTGTAGCCCGGCATTGTCGCCAGCTGTGTCCATGAGGCGAWGGCGACACAAACAGATCCCCGTGCCCCGGAAAGGCGTAGTCATTCATCACCCTGACCTCGTTGTGAAGCCAGACATACTTCAGCCCCTCGCTCCATCCCTCCACCTCTCCTCCGCTCCGCATGGCCCCGTCTGCTCATCGCCACCTCCGCTTATTCATCCCCCTGTCCCCCAGCTACACTCATATTAATACTAATGAAGGCGGCATTGTGGGGCCAGACACTCCATCTTGTCGGCCAGGCTCATCCTGTTTGTTCTTTATTTCCATCTTTATTCATTTATGCTGTTTTTGTCCCTTCGAAGAGGCATATTAATACTAATGGTGATAAGGAGACCAATCATGAGAGACAGAGAGAGACACACAGACAGAGAGAGACACACCGATAGAGACACACAGACAGAGAGAGAGAGAGACAGAGAGACAGAGCGAGAGGAGGGAGAGAGGGAGACAAAGAGAGAGAGGAGAGAGAGAAAGGAGAGAGACAGAGGGTAGAGTGAAGGTAGAGGGTAAGGTAGGGAGGAGATCAACATGGTCCTAATTGTCTCCTCCGCTCCCCTGTTGAGGCTCTATCACACATTCATCATCAAGGTGTAATCAGTCCACACCAATTACTTTGTCAAATGAGGCCCTCCCCTCGCTACATCCGCCAGGAGGGGAGGAGACGCAGGGCCCCCACACGTGTTTGTGTGTGTGTGTCTGTCTGTCAGGGTTGGGTCTGTACTCATCATATTCCACRCCATAATCACATATCTCGCCACCTAGCCTGTCCACCAATCATAGTCCACCTACCGTGGCCACTAGCCAGCACATTATCTGACCAACTTCCATGCACTCTAGCTTTCCATGTCACGTGGATTTGATGGATATCGTCACTATTATATCTAGTCCGCACTGGCTAACTGGCCTATAGGACTGCAAGGTATAGCGAGACCATCATTTACCGTCAATCACTTTACATTGTTATCACACCACCCACCACCAGTCCACCGATGCCACAGTTCACTAACGTCACCGATCAACTGAATSTCAACGTGGTGAAATGTAGCACTTGTGTTGCCTGAGTGGGCTTTCATTTCATTTTCACTTCTCTAAATTAATTACGAATGGGGCGGGGGGGTGGGGCGGGGGGGGTTGATAGTGGGAACATCCCAAAAATTAGATTTGATAATATGTTAATATCCCCAGGGAGGCATGTCTGGGGATTGTTGCTCTTCTACTTCACACTCATTTCTTTGTTGCAGCTCTCCGTTCCATTAGGGGCCCGGCTTAAAGCACCTCTTATAGAGGGGGAGAAAACAGAATGAGTTCGTGTGCGGCAGGTTGCCTAGTGGTTCGAGCGTTGCAATAGTAACCGACAGATTGCAGGATCGAATCCCTGAGCTGACAAGGTAAAAATCTGTCGTTCTGCCCCTGAACAAGGCAGTTAACCCACTGTTCCTAGGCTGTCATTGTAAATATGAATTTGTTCTTAACTGACTTGCCTAGTTAAATAAAGGACCCTGCTTTATTGGCACTGAGGGGAACAAAGAGAGGGAAAGAGCCCTGGGAACATGATATGGAATGCGGGGGGGGGGGGGGGTTGAGAAGATTCTGATTCTGAAGACATGCACTCTATATTCTGATTCTATGTCAGTCCTTATCAGGTGTTCAGAATGTGGTTCATGATAGCTCATAGCTGTTAGCTTGTGTTGTGCCCAGCCGTACTCATGCTCTGGTGTGTGACATACAGTATGTACTGCCTTGTGTTRTCATTGTTTGACTGATGCTGTGGTTGCTTGATAAGATACCAAACAGATTTCTCTGAAGGAGATAGTTATAATAACWGAGTTAAAATAACAGTAAATGCTGTTATTATATATTATTATAAATKATCTTATTATATRTATTTTTAAGCAATACGGCCCAATGGGGTGTGGTATATGGCCAATATACCATGGCTAAGGAGTGCCTGGACGCAACGCGGAATGCCTGGATACAGCCCTTAGCCTCGGTAYATTGGCCATATACCACAAACCCGGAGGTGCCTTACTGCGATTATAAACTGGTTACCAACGTAATTACAGCAGTAAAAATAGCAGTAAAAACATACAAATATATGGTCTGATATACAACGGCTTTCAGCCAATCAGCATTCAGGGTTCGAACCACACAGTTTATAATATATTATAAATTGGRTCATTCGAGTCCTGGATGCTGATTRGCTGAAAGGATGCAGGATTCAAAACTACTTGTTTACTGTTCTAATTACGTTGGTAACCAGTTTATAATAGCAATAAGGCACCTCAGGGGTTTGTGGTATATGGTCAATATATCACGGCTAAGGGCTGTATCCAGGCACTCTGCGTTGCGTTGTACRTAARAACAGTCCTTAGCCTGATATATTGGCCATATACCACACCCCCTYGGGCCTCATTTGCTTAATTATCTTTTATTCAAAATGTTACCATATCTTTTAGGTATGATCTCACTTTKTCCAGTCAACCTGGCCCTCTCTCCTTCTTTTCTGTTAGCCTATATAAGGGCAGCAGTCCTTCGCCTACCCTTGGTTTAATTGTGATGAGGTGGATCTATGTCTCTCAGCAGTGTGGCTATCATGTTGTAAATTACTGCCTGGTCACAAAGCCTGGGTTGCCTGTACAGAGGGAGGGGAAGAAAGGGGGGATAAACATGGAAACTCATCATTTCCTATTGAATAAACATTTTCTGTCTTTGTCTCCTCGTTCTTTCTGACACTCTCCCTTCCCTCGCTTTTTCACTGTCTTTAGAGTTTTCTGCCTCCCTCTGTCCACCCTTCCTACCCTCTCTGCCTCTTCCCGTCCCACCTCTCTCTCTATTTCATTGTCTCTCTCTCTCTCTCTCTCTCTCTGTTGACTTTGATGACACTGTGTATTAACTGATCTCACCTGAATGGTCTGTTGGATTTCTTAGCATTACAGGGGGCTAGCGGAGGAAAGGAGAGGAAAAGGGGGGAGAGGAGGGAGGTGGATGAGACTTGGGGGAAATTTGAACTGGTATTGGTATACGATTGCATCAGGTGCGTGTGCGCAGACACATCCGCAGTAGTATGATGCACCTTGTAGGCGAACGCACCGTATTTCCCCCCCATACAAAGGAAGTGTTAGACAGTCACAATGGCTCTGGGATACGACTCGGGTTTCTAAGACGCAGAGTTCCTGTACTCGTTTTCATGTTCTAGTTGGAGTGAGATGCCTGCCATGTGCATGTTTCCATTTCGCGGCGAGGGCGTTACGGAAGGGGCTGGTATAATTGTGTAAGAATGTCGTTCGTTATCGCTATATATTCATTCATAAGTAGAGCATGCTCTCACTGTAGCAAAGTACATTTCAGCAAGGAGGGCAGCAGAAGCAACTCTCCCSGCTGTGTTTCAGCGCCAGCGTACGTACCGGAGAAGCCTTTGGTTCCCCTCTCCTCACGTTTCCACCTCTGCCTGCTTTGTAGGATAATTATTTCCAAACAAGCGCTCCCCAGGGAGAGCCTGTATTATCCGAGGCATGCCTTCACTGAAATTTTTCCAGCCGCACTATCATCTTCATGTCTCTCAAAAAAAAGGGGGGGGGGAGCGTTACTTTACCTGAGTCTGAGTGGTGACACGGCTTGTTTACAAAGTAAATTACAACAAAGAAAAAAGTTGCCAGTCACACCCTCTCCACCCCCAATTTAGCACGCGCCTCTAGCTAGCTAGATTGTGTTCACTGTCCACATTCAATCCAATGGAGGGTTTCTCGTAATTGTTGCAAACATTAAAACCAGCGGTTGGTAAATGAGATGCTAAAGCAAAGCCGTGTGCACTAACTGTTGAGAGACTTGTGTAAACACAGACTAGGACTCAAACCAAGCAGCTGTGCGTATACAGTACATAGTTTAGACAGACTGCAAACAGCAGTTCTGACAGCTGATACTGTATGTTTGTCTAGAGTATTGGTCTTTCTGTTTTTTTCTCAGTGTTTAGTCAATACAGAACTTGAGTAATGTGCAAGTCTTTACAAGGCGGGGAGACGAACGTTTAAGAGTGAGTGGAGATGAGTTTCAAGCCAAACCCGTCTCAGCACCCAGCCGATGATGAGACGAGACCAAGGTTGAATGATGTAATGTGGAGAAAGGTGCATGATATTTGAGGTATGTAAGTGAAAGACCTGTATTTTGTTGCTTACCTATCCTTCAAAAAATGCTTGTTCACTTGAGTGTGTGTGTGTGTCCTTGTGCTTGTGTGTGTGTGTGTGTGTGTGTGTGTGAGTGAGCGCGAGAAAAACAGAGAAATAAAATATGAGAAGTTCAGTCTAGACCTTGTGTTTTGTTATTTTGTTCATTCTCCCCCTGACCTCCGCTGAAATCGCTCAGCAGACAGGTGAGTGTTGTTGAAGGCCATTTGGGTCCCTCACCTCCGTTTTCACGGGAAGAGGGAGACGTCGGGACAGGGAATGAGACAGGCGAGGAGCCATGGGGTGGGGCCTCAGGGGCACAGGGGAGATAGCCAGACACAGAAGGGTATTGCTGTATAAGTAGTCAGTCCAGCTGTCTGGCCTCTATGAAAAGACCTGAGACAGCCTGTGTCTTATAGGACTCTCCCTCCCTCTGTTCTGTCTCCCTCTCTCTGTTCTGACTCTCTTTCTTTTTCACAGTTTTCTTTTGGCCCATTCTCTCCCCTTACTCTCTCTCTATCTCTCTCTCCTCCTTTCTGTGATCTCTCACGTCCGCGCCCTGTTTGCAGGGTTGGTAATGTGAGGCAAAGAGATGTCCAACTGTTTAGATAAAAAGCTGGAATATAAGGGCTGTATGCTCAGCATATGAATTTGGTGTGTTGTGTGGGTATAGTGTGTGGGTATAGTGTGTGTGCGACTGTGTGTATGAGAGAGAGAGAGAGATGCAGGGAATGAGCTGGTTGATGGGAGTAAACAGTGGCCTGATGATGAGAGTGTGTTTGTTTATGAAAGGGGCATGTAGAGACAGTAAATTGGTTATGGGATGCAGGAGGTGGGGAGGGCATGGGCGTTCCGAACCTGTTTTCGGGGAAAAGGAGGTAACACCGGGAAAGAATGAAGGGCGGGGGCTTCGGGAATAGAGGGGTTTCTGAGAGGTGGTCTGTCACTAATGTCTTCTGCTTACAAATCTCACTGGGAGTAATGGACTCTTCTACAGACCATGGCACACACATCTCTTTTTCTCTCTCCGTCTCACACCCACACATGTATCATCATCATCATTCAATGTCTTTAACTCAACACACATCCACAGCTTGGCCCCTCACACAAAGAGCACGCATCCCCCTCCCCACACACACACACACACACACACACACACACACACACACACACACACACACACACACACACACACACACACACACACCACACACACACACACACACACACACACACACACACACACACACACACCACACACACACACACACACACACACACACACACACACACACACACACACACTATCCCCCCATGCATTCATCCAGAAATGCAGACTGCAGCTGACAGTGTTTGCTGTTGTTTTCTGGATGAGTGAAATTCTATTTCTATTATGATATGAAATTGTGTTTGTGTGTGTTTGTGCGTGTTTGTGCGTGTGTCCACATATGTGCTGGGGTTGCAGCGGGTAGCGTTTTGGCTGACAGTTCCAATGAAGATCAGCATTAAGAGTAAAAGCCGGGTAGCGAGCCGGGTAGAGAGCTGCTGGGTCTCATCTCTGGGCGCAGGGAGAAGGTTCATAGGTTCCTCTCAGGGGGAAGAGCTGTGGGCTGACATCGGCCACAGTTGTACACAGTTGTACACAGTAGTACACAGTAGAACGCGGTAGGACACGGTGCACAGCTCTCTGACTTTAGCTCTCAGTGGACTGCATGGCTATACTTACACTGTGTGTCACAGAAGGAAAGGGACATCAAGTTACAGAGAAATGTAGCCTAATTCCCTTGGGTGCGTCTATTATTATGCAGTTAGGCCATATAATGTGGATGTGTGCCTATTTAGGTACGGTAGTAACGGGAAACGTATTTGCATGCTTCTAACCTCCTGTTTAGGTTTATAATGTAGAGGTTGATGAGGGTGGAGGGAGACGGGGGGGTAGACGTGGTGCTGATTCACCTTCCTCTCGTTGTCTCCTTTGCATTTTGATTTACAGAAGGAGAGATATTTTCTTACTGACTCACTCACTCACTGTATTTCACACATCTCTCCGCTCTCTCGCACCCTTTCCTTCTCTCTCTTTCTACGTCTCTCTTTCTCCATCTCTCTCTCTCTCATATACAGCAGCAGATGTTGGTGTGTCAGCAGGATAGTTTTCAGGTGGTTGCTGCATCAGGCACTTAGTTTCTTTCTCAGGATGCTTTTGCTGCATAAGGCATCTATCCGTACATTGTGGTTGAGATTGGAAAAAATGGGAATGCGGCTGCCGCATTTTTGGGTATCTGTATAGTCCTGTATCTGTGTGTGGTTCTGCTGCATTTTGGTGTTTTTTTAGGTCCGTATGCTCTGGAGTGACCTTTCGTTATTGCATATCTGCATTGTATCTTAACTAGGTCGCTATGGTTTTGGTTTCTCTGTCAGCAATAGGTGTGCCTGTATGCACTTAAGATGGACTGGGATTGTTGCTACATTTCTTACAGACGCCGCTGTCTTGGTCCACGTCTCTCTGAATAACCTGGTTAAATAAATAAATACAAATAAACATTCCCATCTAATTGTCCTTCTGCATTGGGTACAACATCTGCACGGTCTAGTGTGGTCTAGCTGTACTCTCCTATAGGTACRTGTTGTCTTGCTACATTAGACACCCGCTATGCGTCTCCTCAGACCTGCGTGTGTGTGTATATGTTATCCCACCCTGGAAGCAGTGGTGTGTTGGGGAACTGTCTGTCTTCTAGAATGGGCTCGCTGATGTAGCGTAGTGGGATTGTTCCATATTCATCTGAAATCTGAATAATAGTACGTGTACAACGTTGCATCTGCTTCCTTACCGAAAGTCAAACAGAGACAAACGTGTGCCGAATACAGATCAACACACTTCATCAGTCCATCTTTCCCCTCCTCCCATCTCCTCTCATCCACCCTCCCTCCCTTCCTACTCGCTATTCTCATCCCACTAGGGGAACTTTTTGAAGAACCCTTTTTAGCTCCAGGTAGAATCCTTTCGACGGAGGGTTCTACCTGGAACCGAAAAGGGTTCTACCTGGAACCGAAAAAAAAGGGTTCTCCTATTGGGACAGCCGAAGAACCCTTTTGGAACCCTTTTTTTCTAAGGGCGCACCCTCTATTCTCTTCTCCTTCTCTCTCACTCCATGCTCTTGTTCATCTCTCTCCTTCCATCCTCCACATTGACATCCCTTGTTCTCTGCACCATCAGGTGGGGGAGCCGCCAGGGACTCTTCGTTCATCCAGCCAGCGTGTACAATAGATAGGAGACATTCAGACCGATGGCTGATAGTTTGGCGTTTTACTGAGACCTCGGGAGGAAGACACGGTTCCCAAATGAATCCGGGATTAAGATATAAATCTAGGCAGAACTCAATCAGAGTCCCAACAGTGACCTTAGATGACAGGTGTACTTTAGGCTAGATGACAGGTGACTACCTGGATAAATCCCCCACACCTCCTCTAACCTCAAACCTGTCCCTCTATCCATTTGTCCCTTAGGCGACTGAGTGGATTGGGCGCAGTAGATTACAGGGCTCAGGAGATCAGTACACCATGTGAGGGATGTGTGGATTGAAATTGTGTTTGTTATGGGATGAATCCAAACACGGTTAGGGGATGTGGATAAATATCTTGCTGCGTTTTAGAAACGCAGATTTAAAATGCTTCTTATTGTCATTTCAGATGTTGTGCTTCGGTTGCACTTCTCCAACTTTGATGAKAATTCACAAATGTACATTCTATTAGCAGACGGCACTCTGGCTGATTTGTCTCAGTAAAATGCAGGACTAACTTTAAACAAAACGTTAGGAAATGTAGCTGGCTATATTCTTTCTATGACAAACGTTAGAAATATGACGGCCATCCATCCTTTTAGCTTTTTCAGTTCRAGCTCATTTACTYGTGTGGCTGCTAGCCAAATAGCGTTGCGCTTCTGTTGTCATCTGATGAAATAATAATGTMTTTTCTGTGAAGGAAAACTATAGTTGCCGCCCCTGATCACTATATTGAACCGACAAAATTGTTTACTTTCAATATAAAACGCAGGTGAAATGGTTTACAACGCAGATGTGCGATGGTCTGCGTTTTGAAAATGCAGATTGCTGAACGCTAACAAGACCCCTGCAAAGWCTCTGAAATGGGTCCAACTGGCCCCATTTTCTACCCCCAACATCCAGGCTATCAATTTCGCCTCTGCTACAAACTGTCCAACCATACGGTCTTAATATTGTACAATAACAGACCACCAAGACTAGACTCCTGACAGACTTCCTCATACAAATCCATCAACCAAGTGTCTCTCCTCCACTAAATAGTTTCACTGGACCAAAACGGTGTCCATACATTGCAATACTGTACACTCAACATGGTCTCTACCTGTTCCAGATCTTCCACGCACGCACGCACGCACGCACGCAACGCACGCACGCACGCACGGCACGCACGCACGCACGCAGCACGCACACACACACACACACACACATATTCCCTCTCTCCTCTGTCTTGTGTTTATTGACCTGCATCTCCCATACACCCTTGAGACACAGCCATGGACTTCAGAACTTGATTAAACCCGTCTCGTTAAAAAAAAATCAAAAAAAATGAAACGCCCTTCCTCAACCAGCTCTTAAACAATCAATTAATGTGTTAATTAATCTGATGAGCGCATGCCTGGATTTGTCCATTGATCCCCCCCTCGGCCGAGCTCTGAATGAAAGCGTTGTTCAATTCCAATTTCATTTCCCCATCTCTTTTCAAAATCAATCACAATACGCCCAGGCTGGCGCAAAGTKATATTGAGACACAGAGTGAGACGGAGATGGCAAAGTGATTTGATAAAAAAAATAAAGTGAGGCAACTGTCTGCTGGTGTAGAGAGGGTGGAGTGGTGATTGAACAGACTTGTTCAGACACAATATTGACATTTTGGTCTTTTAGCAGACTCTCTTATCCTCAGCCAGGTTTGTGCAGTCATCTTTAAGGTAGCTAGGTGAGACAAACCCATATCGCAGTCCTAGCAAGTTCAACTTTTCCTCAATAAAGGAAGACAATAGGCAAAGTAAGAAAAGACAACTGTAAGTGCAAGGAAGGTAAGTACTGTGAAGCACGGCTCCTTGTGTCCTTCCTCTTCCAGCTGAACTGAGGGGACTTTGAAGGAGATACATGTTCCGTTCTGGTATCTGCAGCGCTCTTGTTGCCATGACGAGCAGAAGGCAATGGAAGAATTATTCCAGTACACACCAAAGACAATATAGTGGCAACACAGTCCAGTTGTTTAACCGCTCGGTATTCATGAAGGAGAGCGGTCAAGCAGAGAATCCTACTTAAGTAGATTGAGGCCCAGTGAGTCAGCCACRCTGTCTGCCCTCAGGAAGCCCCTGTGTCTGGCAGCTCTGTGTGTTCGTGTTTTCTGTGCTCTCTGCTGGCAGGGCTTTGAGAGGCCAGCTACCTGCTGTGGTGCTTTTACCTCCTCTTGGAGGTCGTTTGCTCTCACAGACACTTCTCACCGTCAGCTCTGCAGAGGGCGGATTAATGTGAGTGTCCCTTCGACTCTCCGCTTTCATTCCCCTCTGATCTCTCCTTTCCCCAAAACGCTCCTCTCCTCCTCTCTCACTCCCCTCGTTTATTTGTTGTTCTCTTTCCTTTTCCTCTCGCTCTTCAGTCGCTTTCTTTTTCTTTCTTTTCTGTCAGGAGGTCGAGAAGGAGCATGGTGCTGGGGAAACTGGCATGGGGTCGGGGGTTAGAGAGAGGAGGGAAGGAGAGAATAGCAACGCGGAAGAGGMGTAAAGTGGATGTTCTTACAGTACACCAGGTGTAGGCAACTAGATTCAGCTGCSGGACAATTTTGTCAGAGCGGAGGGTCGGGGCCGAAACATAATTATGATCATTTGTACACTGCAAATTGACCACAACTAAGTCTAAAAAGAGATTGCATTTGAAAATAACAATCATTTATATTTTGATTACATTGAATCATGATCACCCCCCCCCCTTTTTATTTAAATGAGGTGGGTGGGCCTGGCTTCCACCAAGTAAGTGGGCCTATGCCCTCCCAAGCCCACCCATGGCTGCRCCCCTGCCCAGTCATGTGAAATCCATAGATTAGGGCCTAATGAATTTATTTCAATTGACAGATTTCCTTCTATGAACTGTAACTCAGTAAAATCCTTGAAATTGTTGCATGTTGCGTTTTATATTTTTGTTCTGTATAGATATCTGCCCGTTTATCTTGCTGTTYTGAGAGATTACACCGAGCGCCACCCTCTCAAATGATTTGCTTTTATGAAGTTAAGCTGACGTCAATTAAGCCTTGTTTGATCTCCCATCTCGCCAGGCCCAGCCACCAATATTAATGAGCCTATTTAGTGTCAGCACCTGTGGAGGGTGGGGCCCTGGCAGTCCCTAATTACACTAATTAGGCCTAATCCCCGACTTCTTAACGATCCAGGTGTGCCAGGAGGCATCAAAAGCAAAAGTGGCACGTATTTCTGTTGCCGCTGCATTTCATTATTTGGCCATTAAAAACTATGGATTTATGGGTTGCTGCTGGGAAGAGTTTATTTAGGCTGTACTAGTTCCAATAAGCTGTTGGGTGTGTGTGTATTGTGGGCTGTGTGTGTACTCTGGTTCCATCTGGGTGTYTTGGATTTACACAGATGGTGTCTTCCTCAAGTTTATCTTAAGTAGTTTGGATGGTTGAGAAAGTGTGAGAGTTGGAGTCGTAACGGCATAATCACAGAACAAAGGCTTGCAACGTGTCTGTAGGTGAGTGAGTAAGTGAGCGAGCAAGCTAAGGTGCACCTTTGTGTCTGCATGCGTTGGTGTGTTTGTGTGTGAATGTGTGAGAGAAAGGGGGGGATGGTACCTCCATAAAAAGAGGGAGGGAGCAGAAGGAAAACGAGAGTGGGAACAGTCGCTTAGTGAGATTACCTGTACGAGGCGACCAACTGGTAAACCGATTTACAGGAATCCCTTGACCTAGCGAGCAGCCATTAAAGTAAAACTAATGACCCTGAAGATAGGATCCAGAGACAACACAGCTTTGGTTCCAGCTCCTACTGAGACAGAGTGTGTGACGTATTAGGTCAGGATTCTCCAACTTGCGGCCGTGATTTTATTTGGCCCCCTCAAGTTTTCTGAGCCCCAAAAAATTCAKAAATGTTTTAAATTATTATGTTAAGTGAAATGCTACATCTGTTTTGGTTTCGTGCGGTCAATTTGCAGTCTACAAATGAGTTGTTATTAAATTATATGCCCCCCTGACCATCCGCTCAAGAACAAATSTGCCCGTTGCTGAATCTAGTTGATGATCCCTGTACTAGGGGCTATGGGAAATGGCTAATCACCTAGTCTGGAATCTAAGTTCAGGAGGAAGATGTTGCCTCAAAAGGGACTTCTTCTCTAGCTGTTAGTCACAGGCTGTGTTGCAATAGTCTGAAATGGGTTCCATACCTCTTTGCCTACCTGTGGCCACTGATCTCAGGGGAAGGAGAGAACCATTACACAAATGCATCTAGTTTATTGTTGAATTCCAGATCACACCCGATCCCCTAGGCACCCCTGTAGGTTTGAATTGACTGGATAAATAGGTTGTAAATATCCCATTGTATGATGAACACGAATGTTAAAGGATAAGTCATTTAAAAGAGCATTCACAAAAGACTTCTTTGACATTGTCTCATTTCCTTGTTGACTTTATATCATGACCATCGATTGAAAAAAAAAAAAAAAAGAGCATTTGGTCAAAACACCATTGAAGGTCCYGAGCTGTTTCCATTGGTTATGGGTGACAGGGGAGCAGAGCAGGAAGTGTGTTTGCAGAGACGTCACCTAATAAAGGGGAGGGCTTTGTTTGTTGCACCTTTGTTCTCGCTGCAAAGGCTTTCTACGCAATCAACATTTGATATACTGTAGTAACAGTTGAGGGACGAGGGACGAGGCACCAGACAAGCCCACAACACACAAACGCTGTGTTATATTTAAACGTTTGGGGATCGAACTCAAGGACGGAAGGAAGATGGGCGTGTCCATATGAATGGTTTGAGACACAGCAACAACAAAAAAGTCTCTCTCTTGATCCTACTACTTTGCCTGAGCAATGTAGCTAAAGTGGGTCTTTTAATCAATTGACGACACACAGTAGAGACACTTTGGGTGTGCTTCCAATGTTCTGGGATGTTGGAAAACTGACTTTGCAATCAAACTGTGCATTTTCAAACCGGCCCAATAGATTTCATATATATATATATATATATATATATATATACACAAAGTATATATACACCTTTCAGGGGTCAAACCTGATAGATCAACCTGGTATCATTGCTAAGCATCACGTTGATATTCATGAAACATATACTGTATGCGTATAGATCCCTGACAAATCCCGTTGTGCATTAGAATGACACTTGTCCGTCTGGAGCTACAGACGACAGAGAGAGAACTCTCCAAGGCTACGGCGGCACCCCGCGTGGCGCACTCACATTCCCTTCCACGACTTCTCTCTCCTATGAAAAGACGAACAAACAAGTGAACAAGTGGACAGAGAATTAGAACAAGATGTTCCTAATTAAAATGTAATTTCTTCTCGACGCCGCATTCCTTCTCATGTCTAACTGGCGCTATCAAGCGATTAAAAAGGCGACCCCTGCGTCAGGAGGTCAATATTTCCCCCTTTTCCGAGACAATGCACAGAAGTAAACGTGAATTATACAATGCCTTCATGGCCACACTGACATGTATAATGTATTAGAAATAGCCCAAAGTACATCTGTCGTAGACACAGTGTATACTGTACTGTACACACCTTCCCTGTGAAATCAGGCTTTAGTTGAGTCACACACTTAGGTAAATGTATGTAAATGTWTGTAAATGYGTAACAGTGYTATTGTTATGGTGCGTCTCCCGAACTGGTATGATTTAGACTACAGAGCTACTGTCTATGAATGCAGGGAAAGTTAGAATTCTGAATTCACTGTGAGATTACAATACAGTGAAATTACAATACTGTGAAATTACAATACAGTGAAATTACAATACAGTGAAATTGGAGCAAGCTGCTCACCTTTTAGCACAGGGCACTGATGGCAGTGACAACAGTAGTACCGTTAGACTGTTAAAGGTCCATCGAGGACAATGTCTGGATCCAGGATGGGCCCTGGAAGGTCTGGGTTCTGGATGGCTCTGAAAGGCCTTGGTTGGATCAGGTCGGGTTGGGATGGGTCGGACTCATTGTAATTACCCAGAGGCAATGAGCCAAACGGTCTACCCTGCTATCCTCTCTCCTCTCCACTCTCCTGATGAGATCTTCCCCTCTCCTCTCTACCTCTCTTCTCCCCTGACACAGCAAAATTAAAAATGTAAATTAAAAGTCATCCCATTAACTCTGGCCCTTCCCGGGATGCAGTGGGCTGGTGAAGAGTTGCTGTAAGGATGTACTGTACTGTATCGACTCGAGCAACTCCTCTTGTTCTCTCTCATTCTCTCGCTCATCCGTCCTCCGGCACTGACGGTCCACTGGGGCCGCGATCGGCAGCAGAGAGACATGTAATGTGATGAGGAGATAAAGAGAGAACTGTGTGGGGGGGGGGGGATTGGTCAGCACTGCAGTGGTGATAGGAGCCCGTGTGATGATAAGGAGGCTGGCTGGTGCAGCTGGAAGACAGGGAGGGTAGGGAGATGGAGGCGTAAACACACACTGAAAGAATGTGGGTGTATTTGATAGGGGTATTGTGTGTGTGTGTGTGTGTGTGTGTGTCTGCCTGTCTGTCCGTACCGTCTGTCTCTCCGAGGGCTCCAGTCCCACAGAAGCGACTCCAATCACTGAAAGAGCGAGGCCTGAGTCGAGGCTCTTTTTGCGGCTTGATGGCCTGGAGGTAATCTTGTTCACTGAGGTCGAACCGACACAGCTGGGGAGAATCGCAAATGATCCGGGGACTGTGGGAGAGAGGCAGAAGAGAGGGAGAGAGAGAGCAGGGTCTAGACACGTGGAATGCGAGTGTGGGAGTTTCTAATTAGAGCAAAGATCATCAGTTCACCTCACATCACTTCTCAGAGTGGGCTGATGCTGTTACCTAAGGCAGGGTCCCCCCCCCCCCCCCCCCCCCACCATTACTACACAGCTGATTCAAAGAAGCGACTCATCATCAAGCTTTCATTATTTGAAATCAGCTGTGAAGTGCTAGATTGAAAAACCAAAATGTGCACCCAAGGTGGGGGGGGGGCTCTGAACTAAGGTGCAGAACTCATACTCGCACTCAGACACAAGCACACACACGCATGTACATGCACACACACACACACACACACACACACACACACACACACACACACACACACACACACACACACACACACACACACACACACACACACACAACACACACACACAACACACACACAGCCACACACCATCGTTCATCTGCCAGTGTCAGATCTCTTTTGAACCAGCAGTCCCTCACGGTACAGCCCCTCTAACCCCCCCCCAGGCCCACTTAAACCCTAGCCTACCTCTGTTCCAGGTGGATTCCCCACATTGGTGCTGGATTGGAGGACTAAAACCTAGAGGTGTAAAGAGTACTGAAATATCCTACTCAAGTAGAAGTACTGTTACTATAATGAAATAAAAACATTGACCTTGAGTTGCAACAAGCCAGAATCTGCATGTAAAAAACATTTATTTATTTATTTTTTAAATGAAGGATTTGTCAAAAACAAACTACTAAGATTTGAAAATAAGTGAAGCATTCAAAGCAATTCAAATGTATTGATAAACTAAACGCAATACAACAAAGTGCATAAACACTCAATCAACCATTCACGCTCTTTCCCTCACTCACAAACCCCTTCATAGCTGGTGCTTCTCTCACAGCTGGTACCTCCGCCTTCCACATGTCCACCTCACACGCAGCTTGCACAGAATCACCAATACCGTGGACTTGACAGGTCCAGTCGAGCTCCCAGTTCGTCTGGTGTTGCTCCGTCGTGAACGGTATGTGGTCGTCAATCACATCTGCGTCTGACAATGCTGGCTCACTGAGTCAGTGGATGAATGGCCGGGGTGAAGACTACAGAAAGTCGGATGTTGTTCATCTGACCACTCATCCTAGGATGAGAGGTGGAAGGGAGAGGCACACGCTGGCTGTCCTCTTTTAGGGAACCCCCTCTAAAAGACAGACAGTGAGGGAGACGGAGAGAGATTTCTTCTTGGGTGAAATACCTGAGAGTTTGACCACGTCAGTGAGGTGATGTGTAATCCCAGTGGGGATGCAGTCAGGCCACGGAAAGCACATGAACTTAATCTGAATAGCAAGAAAATACAAGGACCCCAATGTAGACGTCCTGACTCAGGACTCCTGAGGCTGCCTTCTTCGCTTCACTTTGTGCTGGACTTCACTTTGTGCTGGACAGGTTTGCAACATTGTATCACTACTGCCTGACCATTACTACCTGAGAGTCCCTGTGCCTGTCAAGCAACACATTACACAACGATTTTGATTATGTTCTCTTCAGGGCGCAATCACGCTTTTGACAGTCACAAAGACCCAGGTTCATGTACCAGTCAGGCAGTAATATCTCATGAAGCTACAAAAAATACCTTGACTTTGTTGTCCTTAAGCCATTTTGCCACAACTTTGGAAGTGTGCTTGGGGTCATTGTCCATTTGGAAGACCCATTTGCGACCAAGCTTCAACTCCCTGTCTGATGTCTTGAGATGTTGCTTCAATATATCCACATCATTTTCCTTTCTCATGATGCCATCTTTTTTGTGAAGTGCACCAGTCCCTCCTGCTGCAAAGCACCCCCACAACATGATGCTGCCACCCCCGTGCTTCACGGTTGGGATGGTGTTCTTCGGCTTGCAAGCCTCCCCCTTTTTCCTCCAAACATAACGATGGTCATAATGGCCAAACAGTTCTATTTTTGTTTCGTTACACCCTGTCTCTTATACACATCTAGATGTGTATAATACTTGTGTCATGCACAAAGTAGATGTCCTAACCGACTTGCCAAAACTATAGTTTGTTAACAAGAAACGTGTGGAGTGGTTGAAAAACGAGTTTTAATGACTCCAACCTAAGTGTATGTAAACGTCCGACTTCAACTGTATACGGTCTGTCTCTTATACACATCTAGATGTGTATAAGAGACAGTGCGTACTATTTTTGGTACAGATGAACGTGGTACCCTCAGGCATTTGTAAATTACTCCCAAGGATGAACCAGACTTGTGGAGGTCTACAATTATTTTTCTGAGGTATTGGCTGATTTCTGTTGATTTATTCCATGATGTCAAGCAGAGGCACTGAGTTTGAAGGTAGGCCTTGAAATACATCCACAGCTACACCTCCAATTGACTTAAATTATGTCAATTAGCCTATCAGAAGCTTCTAAAGCCATGACATAATTTTCTGGAATTTCCCAAGCTGTTTAAAGGCACAGTCAACTTAGTGTATGTAAACTCCAGACCCACTGGAATTGTGATACAGTGAATTATAAGTGAAATAATCTGTCTGTTAACAATTGTTGGAAAAATTACTTGTGTCATGCACAAAGTAGATGTCCTAACCGACTTGCCAAAACTATAGTTTGTTAACAAGAAACGTGTGGAGTGGTTGAAAAACGAGTTTTAATGACTCCAACCTAAGTGTATGTAAACGTCCGACTTCAACTGTATACGGTTCTTCCATGTACCTCTTTTGGACAAGTTTTCCCAGTTTTGCCTTGCCCCTTACAATTAATATAAGGTCTCCACGCAGCCCTCAATGTCTTTCGTTGCCTTTCCTTCCATTCCTTTAGTTTGGTTTTTCTTTCCGACATTTCGCAGGTTTTCATTGGCAGCAGAAAATGAAAGCGCTTCTTAGTTGTGTACATAGTTTTTCTCAGAGTGAGACAATTTAATACAAATCTAAAATACTGACTCATTAGTGCATGAAATACTCGCAAAACCACTTCATTTAGTAGAGAGGATATCAAATAATGATATATATTTTTTAAATGGCACATATATGGTTTTTCGTCACAAAGGCTCAACAGCGATGAGCATTTTTTCCTGCAAACTTTCCTTGCCATCATGACCTACTATTATGGATAGCATACAAAATTGTACCCTGTAACGGATGGTTTTAAAAAGGCAGTGAAGTACAAAATATACTTCAGTAAAAGTACATTACTGAAAATACAAAAAAAAATACAAGTACTCAGAAAAGCTACTCAATTACAGTAATGAGAGTATTTGTAATTTGCTACTTACACCCCTGCTAAAACCACATACTTTATGTGGTTACATACATGGCTTTGATGTCTAGTCCAAAATCCATTATTTAACCAATTTGTTTTACAAATTAAACTCATTAATTGTGTTATTTTAATCTGCTGTTGACAGTAAATCAGCCCAAATGTACAACAAAGTTATTGGATTAACACTATTTGATTAATACACCATCTCCAGTGCTCAGAGATGTCTTTATAAAACCCTTTGTGAACTCACTTCAAGGTTAGCCAAGCAGCATTGACAGCTTCAACTCAAACATGGGGATGGAGAGAGAGGTGGGGGTGGAGAGAGGAGGGGTGGAAAGAGGAGAGAGAGTCCGTGGAGTCAGTCAAAAAGTCCTTTTTGAAGTTCTTTCACATTTGTGTGAAGGTAGGCGCTGCTGCCACATCAGCCTGTATAAAAGCTGAACACTGGAGAGGTGGAAGCTCCAGACAGACACCCGGCGAAGGGAAGGAGGGAGAGACAGAGTCAAAAGTTTGGCAGGGTCGTGCTACTTCCTCATTCTGTCTGTTGTCTCTACACCTGTCTGTTGATCGGGGCGCCCTGCGACGGGCCTGTCTGAGCTAGCCCACAGACGCTGCCTGATTGATACATCACATATAGCAGCAACGTGACATCTTGGCAGCCATTTTGAAAAAAATAGTACTCTCTTTGGGCCTGGGCCAGACTGCATGCATGGGAGAGTGGATGAAGGTATTGGAAGAGAGGGGAGAGAGATGTTGGGCAAAAGAAGAACTGAGTGTGTTGGTTTCTCCCGGTGCTTTATGTCTTAATGATGCAGTTAATGAAAAGGGAAGTTGTTTTGCTGGGCTTTTGGGGTGGCGCACACACGCAGCAGAATGCAGAGCGCAGTTTTGGAAGAGATGGTACCAGTCTCTTCGATAATGAGCCAGCGCCGATCGGTTTATCGCCGATCCTCAAACGAGCATCAGACGCTCTCCCTGGAACTCTATATCCCGGGACTGAGGTGCAGGGGGGACAGAGATGAGGAGCGCACAGTTTACCCACTCACTCACAATGATTTAACGCCCTGGGAAAAAAGCGAGAGTATATTATGCTGGGCCCAGCAGCCATCAGATCATAAACTGGCATTGGCCTCCTGAAGGACCATACACAGATGTCTGATGGGAAAGAAGAGAGGAACGAAGGAGGGAGGGACAGAGGAGGAGGAAGACTCTCTCATATCATTGAGATGTGGTGTCTCCTTAAGGAGTAAACACAGCTGGAGGAAAGGAAGGAGGAGAGGAGGTAGACTCTCACTCTCATATCATCGAGATGTGGCGCCTCCTCAAGGAGTAAACACGTGGGGGAGAGGAAGTAGGAGAGGAGGTAGACACTCTCACATCATCAAGATTTGGCGCCTCCTCAAGGAGTAAAACAGGGGGAGGGGAAAGAAAGGCATAAAGGAAAGAGGAGGTATGTGGTAGACTCTCTCACAGAATATATAAGTGGTGTCTAACACAGGAGCAAACAGAGATATCTGCTAGGAAGGGAAAAAAGAGGGGGAAGAAGGTGACAGGTATTGGAGAGAAGTAGTTCCTTCTCTGTCAGTTAAGAGCAACCCCCCCACCCCACCCCCCATACCTCCACCACTGTCGGGGGTGACAGGCCCAGCGGAGCAGTGGTGACAGCACCTGATAGAGTTGTCCTCTTAATGGGAAAAGATGATTGACGTGGCGCCCAAACAGCTGACAGCCCATAAAGGTCACATTAACTCTGACAGCGAGAAAAGGGGAGCGGGAGACAGAGAGGGAGGAAAGAAAGAGGGAAAGAACCAAGACAGCTGTGGAGAAGTACAGTGGAGAAAAAGAACAGTCAAGAAGCGAAGGAGAAGCCGGCTAGTGTGAAACATGGGGAATGAGCATATTTTGCGGGTTGTTGGGTTCTGTTATTGGGCAGAGTGTGCTGACTGGCTGACAGGCGACCAACCTGGGCATTGGAATGGAGGGAGGTGTGATTGCCAATCACATGGAGAGGCTGTTGGTGCAGATGTACCGATGTCCCCAGGGAAACCTGTGTTGTTCAACGTGACACTGTAATATGGATGTGCAAATGGTCTTTTTTGTATGCAAGTAATTCAATTGCAAATGTGGTGGGGTGTGAGGGGTTTGTGCAGGTGTGTGTGTGTGTGTGTGTGTGGTGTGTGTGTGTGTGTGTGTGTGTGTGTGTGTGTGTGTGTGTGTGTGTGTGGTGTTGTGTGTTGTGTTGTGTGTGTGTGGTGTGTGTTGTGTGTGTGTGTGGAGCCACCAAAGGCCCACTGGTCCTTGTCATTCCATGGGTCTCCCTACTCTGCATGTCTTTCTCCAATATATTCAGACCCTGGCCACAGCCTGTCACTGGTGCTGATACTGCTGGGGGATTCTGACTATGCTTATTGGAGAGGGGGGAAAATACTTTTATTTTATTCCCCTCCTCTTTCTGTCTCGGTCTGTCCCCCCCCCCACGTCTGTCTCAGCTACTCACCCTCCCCTGTTTGTGTGTGTGTTTCTGTGTGTGTCTCTGTATCTGTGTACATGTGTGTCTATGTGTGCGTATGTGTGTGTGAGTGTGTGTGCAGACTGTTGTTCACTTCATTTTGCTGCAGCTAGGCGCTGTGTTCCGGTGGGGACAGAAGAGACTCACGAATCTCATGAATGTTCCCGTGTGTGTGTGCGCGCGCACGTGCACCTGTGTGCTTCTGTCTTAAGATTGCACACACATACAGTATGAAGAATATCAAAATTCCTGTGTGTGCTTGTCTTCAGCTTGGTTTCCGGCTGCGCTAGTGTCAAACGCACGTTACTTTGCAATTTTGTCAAGTTAAAACTGGCACACTGGCATTTTCCAGCCCTAACGCCAGGTTTGGCAATTTACCTGTTATATATCAGTCCTCTTGCACTCAGATGAAAATATTTGAGGTGTGTCCTTAAAAACATGACCCAAAGTGCTCATTTCAGGCAGCGCTGATAGGGACATTTAAGACCGACCAAAAGCTGGTTTTATGGTAACGCAACCTATCCAGCCGTGACGCACACTGCCCATATGCATATGGAACAAGAGTAGCCTAATGTGCTTTTGGTGCCTCCATACTTCCCATTTAGAAACATAAAAACTCATTTTCCCCCCATTGCGTTTTATTTGATTAGAAACCAAGCATAGCCTCCCCTTCTGTCAATGAAGGCTTCTTTTTGTCCTGCCCAATTCAATCGCGAAGTAGTCAAGACCGTTGATAAAGGGTTTGGCTCGTGAGRCCGCTTGGAAATAAATCTTAATCACCCAAGCTTTATTAAAATACTGTATCAAGTTTGAGAGGAGTAAAACACTGAGCTGACATTCCCTTTTTATCTATGCATTGTAGGCAGGCCTACGTTATTTTAGCAATGCAGGTCCCGTTTTGGACATTCATAAAACCCCCTCCCTGATGTAGACTATAAATGTCCAGATGCGACCGGTCATTCAAGGCAGATGGGACTCGTTTTGAGCCCTACCTGTTTAGCCCCAAAATATATAAGGTGTGCCTGTTTTGCATGTTAATAGGTGTCACATATCAGTTTACAAATAATGTAAAAATAAAAATCTTTGAGTTTGTCGTGGAAATTCTTACACATTGACACTCAAAGTCAATCGTAAACGAATCATTGTTTATTTGTCAGTGCACTGGAGAGGTTCCAACCAACTCAATGCACCATAGTACACAGTCCCTGCAGTTGTCTTATATACGGCTATACACAGACAAGTTATATTTGCATGATTTAGCATAATTAAATTATCATTACCGTTTTGTTTCATTCATGTGACCGACCAATACTGGTTTATAACACGTGACAGACCAATACCTCACGAGACTTCTTCTCTCTAAGCGGAGACCTTGACACTGAGATATCTTTCGTTCGTTCTCAAAACAAGGTCTGGGCGTACTGCCAAATTGCAGCTACTGATAAGTGAGGATTTGTTAAATCAGTCACTTGCAAGAACACAGAAATTGGTTATTAGAACAGCACATGAATAGAACACAGAAATTTGTTATAAGAAAAGCACAAACATTCCAAGTCCATTACAAGTTAATAAAGCCACATACAAACATGGTCTCTTTTTTGTTTTCTTGAGTAAGGCAGCTCCAAAATGCAGGTGTTTCAGTCTAGCTCAGTGCTTTCTGTGGTGGTGGGGCAGCCAGCGGAAAATACGGAGCGTAGCGGTTGGTAATGTCCTCTAATTGCGCCGTGATTGGTTCAGTGTTCTGTCACTCAGGGAGACACCACGTCACCGCAAAATCTACGGGGAAAGCTAGACAATTCAAGCCCCTTGGGTGCTGCCATAGAGTTGTATTAGAAGTGCCCATCCAAGAAGGCTCAAGGTCATTGGCCACATATGTCATATCATGTTATACCTACCATAGCTTTGATTGGACTGATCATGTCAACATCATACTTTCAACATTTTTGCTAGCAAGCTAGACAAGCAGTCATCGACATGAATCAAGTCGACAATCTACTGGCAAATCATTTTCAATCCTTGTCATATGAAGAGAAATTATAGATAAAACATATCGGTGTTCATCAGCCATTGGACATAAACATGACACAATAAGTTGGAAATCGCAAATTCAACAATAAGTGGTTTGGAAGGAATCAGTSGCTAACTGCAAGAATTGCAATAGCAATCACTAGCCTGCTACTCAGTGGAGTGGGTGTGTGGTCCAAGTCTGGGTTTAAGGGTCTCTTTTCCGAGCTTAAAAGGATAAACATTCAACATTGGCCATGCTGTCAATCCAGCATGACTTATGCTGCATTCAAAACAACTGGAAACTTGGAACTGGGAAATCTCAGACTTCAGTGAGTTCAAGACAACTGGGAACTCTGGAAAAAAAACTAGCTCCAACTTGGAAAATATGTTTTGAATGGTCAACCAACTCGGCATTGCAAGTCGGAAACTCGGGCCTCTTTCTAGAGGTCGGACCTGAAGATCACTGACGTCATGATTCAACCGTGTTTTTTTCCCAGAGTTCCCAGTTGTCTTGAAAGCACCATAAATCCAGAGAATGCCAGACTTTATTGACAAAATTTGATGACAAAACTTGCCCACAAAGGACCGCCGCACCACCTTCCTGTTCAAGTGAGCACAACAAAAATGTCTTGTATGCTGCTGCATTAATGATGTAATATGCCAGGGAGATATGTATACTATAGCTAAGAAAGTAATACTACGTGTATGTTGTGTAGTAAGCTGTTAGTAGCCCATGTGCTTCACCCTAATAATTTGGTCCCTTTTCCCTTCATAATTTAGCCTACTCTTCTAACTTGGTGGTGCACATGTAGCCTATAGCCTCTTTTAGAGAAATGTAATCATCGAATAACGTAGGCGCTTTCATTGTCTGCTTATATGCCCCCTTTATTTATCCTACGGTTCTGACTTGGTGTACAGGGAGAATACTATAAGAACGGCCCATGTTCTGAATTCTGTCACTGTACATTTCAAAAGTGCTGAACAAATGGTTATATTGACTACGTCCGTCCCAGCTCGCTCATTAATGTCTTACTCGAAATTACGGATTGCCTCTTATCCGTTTGTCGTCCCCTTATGCCATAGTTTGTACATTTAAATTGTCAGTAGAAACCACATTTGTTTAAGCAAGTCAGCCGTGTCAGCTCTGTTCTTTTTAAAAGGCAGTAAATGAGGCTGACTTAACCGTTTCGCTGCCAGACAAGGCTCCACTGATATCCAGGTGTAGCGATGGTAAGGTGTTGGGACTGCTGTTGGGACTATTTAACAGGTTGTAGGCACCGTTATAGTTCAATTCATGTATTCTTTAGCGTTGTGTAGTGGCTTTGAAACAAGAGATGAGAACCTTTGTGAATACCGGTGAACCTAGTGTTTAGATTTTATCTGAAACCCAGCCCTCCCCTAGGCCTAATATAACGAAGGCTGTTTCAACAGCACTGCGTGTCTTTCTTATCCTGGCAGTTTTATGATATCATTACGTTTTACATGTATTTATTGTTGTTGTTTAAAAAAAAAAATGGATTGCTTGTTTTTCATTTAATTGTATTACAGCCAAACTTATTAGAATGATTCACCTTCCTGGTTTTATGGTGACAACGTCTGTGGGGTGCTTGCAATGCGACTTCTGTAGATGTATGAATGCGATCTGATCTGTAAGATCGTTCCGATTATGTTGATAAAACATAGGCTTACAGTCTGCGTTGCTTTAATATTCTACGCCCACAGGGAGAATCATTGTGCCTGTAAATGTGACGTAGCCTATTTAAAACAAGTTGTTGATTTGTTTAGAATTGTATTATAATTATTCATTCTCTTTTTAGGCCTTATCAATAATTAGTTGAATCTTGCTCATTGACATTGTTTGCCATGTCCCTGCTCAGCCATAATGCAATGTCCAGTAGGTCCCTATATCAGTGTGAACGCTATTGAAGCCATCCAATTACTTAGAACAATGTGGACCGCAAATGGGTTCAAGTTAACGTATTTAAGCAAAGATATGTCTACATTTTGTTATTTTGTTTCTGTGAGCCATTTAACAAACTGTAACGGATTAACATTGGATTTGGAGTTGATTCCAAGGCATCACATAAAAGACCGTAAATACACAACTTGAAGCAACCACATATTTCGCCATGGAGCACATTCTGATTGGCCAGTGAGGGGCCAAATCTCGACACACCCGCAACTTGTTTATTCATCAAAACCCAGCCCTTTCGTGCCAACGGGAGAAAGTACGCTGGTAATTGTGAGAGTGAAAATAGCAAAAATATTTCTGACACACTCCTAAACCTATTGTATAGTGCACCCGCCTGCACTTAGATTTACAATTGCGTTAGGTTTGTTGAAATAAAGCCCCAAGTGTCATATTAGTACAGTGAGGGTCAGAGGCTCTTTGCAGGTCCTGCTCCGGCCTTTGAGCAGCAGTGGCCGTCAATATCGACTCTGGGAAATCAATGGACTACTCGCAAAGCCGCTAACATGAAAGTAAATAAGTAATGAAACAGTCAAGCATTGACCTCCCACGCCAGTTGGTTCCTTCAGAACGTTTCTCAGTGCTAACAGGGCTTCGTTGCAACTCAATAAATATATACAGTGCTGAGAAGAAAAAAAAGTATTTGCACCCATTTCAGATTTCCTCTATTTTTGCATATTTTTGATATTCAAATCAAATCAAGTTTATTTTATATAGCCCTTCGTACATCAGCTAATATCTCGAAGTGCTGTACAGACACCCAGCCTAAAACCCCAAACAGCAAGCAATGCAGGTGTAGAAGCACGGTGGCTAGGAAAAACTCCCATGAAAGGCCAAAACCTAGGAAGAAACCTAGAGAGGAACCAGGCTATGAGATATTGAATGTTATAAGATCTTCAAACAAAACCTAATGTTGGATAACGGGAAGTCACCCACGTCGTCCAGGTCCCGAGGCAGCAAAGCGTCCCCAAACCGTCCCACTACCACCACCATGCTTGACCGTTGGTATGACGTTCCTACCGTGGAATGCAGTGTTGCGTTTGGGACCCATCTCGTCCAAAAAGTTGACTCAAGTTTGCCAAAAAGCACCTGGGAGCACCTGGGAGATCATCAAGACTCTTGGAAGAATGTTCTATGGACAGTTGAGTCAAAAGTATAACTTTTTGGACGAGATGGGTCCCATTTATGTTTGGTGAAAACCAAACACTGCAATTCACAGTAAGAACCTTATACCAACGGTCAAGCATGGTGGTGGTAGTGTGATGGTTTGGCGATGCTTTGCTGCCTCAGGACCTGGACAATTTGCCTTAATAGAAGGAACCATGAATTCTGCTCTGTATCAGAGAATTCTACAGGAGACTGTCAGGCCACCCGTCTGTGAGCTGAAGCTGAAGCACAGCTGGGTCATGCAGCATGACAATGATCCAAAACACACAATCAAGTCTACTTGAAAATGTCTATAAAAAGCAAGACATTTGACGTTTTTGAATGGCCTAGTCAAAGTCCAGACCTAACCCCAATTGAGCTGTTGTGGCAGGACTTGAAACGAGCAGTTCATGCTTGAAAACCCACAAATGTCAATGAGTGAAAGCAGTTCTGCATGGAACAGTGGGCCAAAATTCCTCCACAGCAACTTGAGAGACTACAGGAAGCGTTTGGTTGGAGTCGTTGCAGCTAAAGGTGGCAGAACCAGTTATTGAGTGTAAGGGGGCAATTACTTTTCCACACTTTGTTTATGAAATAAATGAAATAAGTATGTAATTGTTGTGTTATTTGTTTACACAGGTTCCCTTAATCTAATATTCGATTTTGGTTGCAAATCTTTTAACAATCCGCATAACAAATATGCAAAAGTAGAGAAAATTAAACAGGGGGCAAATACTTTTTCACAGCACTGTATTTTCAATATGCACGTTGGTATATGTAATGTAGGGTCCTGAGTTTTTCCTGACCAGGGTCCAGAGTTTTTCCATGTCAGATTATTACAGTCAGGAAGACTCAGGTCCTTTGAGCATTCATACGATCAACACAAAGTGCAGTTGCAATGCAAACAGTGGACGGGTAGAATAGATAGATAGAGATCTGTCCACATCAGACATGTGTGTGCATAGTTTCTCTGCTCCTCAGTGACTGAGATAAATCCCAACAGCAGGCAAGATGGGGAAACGAGGGAAAGTCTGTGAAATCATTATCATAAATTGTGTGAAACAGCAGACAGCGAGCCAGTGAAAAGATTCTAAATCTCTCYATTGTCTGTGTGTGGGAGTGACAGAAACTCCACAATTCAGGGTTTTTCGTCTGCATTAGGGGGGGTGTGTGTGTGTGTTGGTAAAGCGAGACAAGCCTTTTTACGATGATACAATTGCTTATAATTAATACCGTTTTCAAACCACCAAATKATACGCATAATTGTACTTTTATGGAATATTCATGAGGCGAAGATCATCGTTATCCCTCATTTGAGTAGAGACAGAAGAACAGACGGAACTCATTAAAGGCCCAATGCAGCCATTTGTATCTCAATATCAAATAATTCTGGTTAACAATTAAGTACCTTACTGTGATTGTTTTCAATTAAAATTGTTWAAAAAAAAATAGCAGAGCAATTTCTCAAGGAATAATTTTGCTAGGAGTGGTCTTAGTGGGGAGGGAAAAAATGAAAACGACATGTTATTGTAGAGAGCTTTGGAACTCTCTTTCTTATTGGTCTGTTAACTAATTTACTGCATGGTGATGTCACCCGGAAGGCCAAAACTCCATCACGCCAAAGCAGGCTGAMATTYCAGGCGGTCTTTTCAAACAGGTCTAACACTAAAAGGGCATTATCATTTTCACAATTTCACAATATTGTTCCACAGTATCTCATAGTTTGGAACTTTATGTAAAACACAGGAAAATAACGTTTTTTTACTGCGCTGGGCTTTTCAAAACTGYGGGGTAAAGTCGAGTCGGCAGAAAYCTCGCTCTAACAGGTCCTACCTACCCTTATGCCCATTCCCCCATGATCCCCTAACCAGTCCAGCTATGTGTGTGTGCGTGTGTGTTCGTGTGTCTGAAATATTCTTCAAATAGAGCCCATGAGTCAACTAGAAGGGTTGTTATTAGGGCCCAGGGTGAGTCAAGTGTCAGAGAGTCAGGGCTGTGTGAATTGAATCAGGGACACTTTGTGACTCCTCATTGATTGACACTGTGAGAAGGCTTAGGATAAGGAAGGGAGCATACAGACCAGACATAACGAAGGTCTGAAAGACAACAAGTGAAACAAATATAGCGGGGAAAGAAAATGGGGAGGGCTGTCAGACAGAGAGAAGGAAATAAAGAGGGAGCGAGCGAGCGAGACGGACAGAGTGAAATGGGAAAGAGAGGGAATGGAATATGAAGAGTAAGTAGCTGGTCACTCAATGTCTCGGCCAACCTCTCAGCTCCTTAATTACACCTCACCTAGTTCCTCTCAGCTCATTCTCATTCCGATCACACTCACCACAGTAAGTATTGACCCTCTCTCTCTCTTTTCCACGTTTCTCCCAGTCCCCTCCCCCTCTTTTTCCACCTCCCTATCCCCTGTCTCTCTCTTATTAGTCTATTTCTTTCTCTTTCTCTCTCTCTCTCTTCCTCGCTCTCTCTCTTCCGCTCTCCTTGTTTCTATATTAACGTCTCTCTCTCTCTTCCCCTCCCTCTCTACACCTCCTCTCTCCTCCCGTCTGGACATGATAGAGCGTTAGATGAGCTCACCCAAATGAAGCCCACACAATTCCCCCGGCCCCCATTCGGCATCAGCCAAAACGGCACACGTTCCTCCTCTCTTCTTCTCTCTCGCTCCTATTTATTTGTATTTTTTTTCAAAAGGTCGCCCATTGGGTTTGTTTGCTGGGTAGTTGTGATGGCGGTTGCCTGCAGGAGAGGAGAAGGAGCGGTGGGTAAATGACAAGTCTAATTGAGGAGGGGGGGGATTAAAAAGGCAACGGAGAGCTATCAAAGAGCCTTTTAATTAGGTCCATATTTATCACCGCTGGCAACGCCGAGCCACCTTCTGCTGTTGTGTCGGGAGGGAGGAAGGATGGAGCGGGTGTGGAAGTGGCGTCGCACTTCCGCCAGAGATGGAGAGAAGCGTGCCGGAAGCAGTCGTGTGGAAGACGAGAATATGCCATTTAAACCTGCGACTAAATACCTGATGATGATGATGATGATGATGATGATGATGATGATGATGATGATGATGATGGTGTTTTCTTGTATGCCAAACACGCCACATATTGTTGTCGTGAGGCCAGATTGAAGTGCTCATTTTGGAAGTAGGTTGCTCTTTYCACTCTTACATGGAGCAGATCTTTGCTGACAAGGTACCGAAATACCATCCCCTTGTGTCATGCCTGAACAGCCTTGGTTATCAGTGCAAGCTTTTGTTGTTGATATCCGGGAGTCTCAGTCATGTACATGGGCTGACAGTACGCGGCCTTCAGATTGCAGGCCTGCATAAGACAAAGGCAAAGTAGSTAGCGACGTACTGCTCYGTTTCAGCGGTCATGGGGAGCCTTGCTGTGTGGAGAACAAGGTGCTGTCTGTATCCATAAGTGTCCATATATCCGTGTCCTTAGAAACGTTGGAATCCTTCYCGAGTGCAATGTGATTTGTGGATTCAAATCAATTATTTTAAGTCCAATCAAATCCAATTTTATTGGTCACATACACGTGCATGTATGTATGCGTGTATGTGTGTGTGCGCGTGTATGTAAGAGCATTGGGATTTACCATATGTATCTACTATAGAATGATTTGAGCCTTCATTTAAAGGTCCACAGCAAAATATAATTGAATCTAATTGGAACAATTAAAGAGAAATTGGACCAGTGGAACGTATTGAACTAGTCATCTTATGTAATCAGGGTATAATTGGCCCATTGTTATCTTAGGAGTCTCTGGGAAGAACTCGCAAAGCTTCAGTAGAGACGAGAACTGGAGAAATGCACACGCTCTGTACGGTGTACTTTCTCGGAGTGATTCTCCTTTGGTGTGTGTGTGTGYGTGTGCGTCTGCGCGTGCRCGTGTGTGCGCGTWCCTTTCTGTTTTATCGTCTTGCCCCACAACTGTCCGTATTGACGACCACTCAGAGAGGAACATTGTCTTTGCGCATAATCGATGATGGGCCATTCATGCTAAGGACACATCCCGTCATCCCTAGTGTCATCTACCTAATGCTTTGCTTCCAAATGGCATCCKATTTCCTTTACAGTGCCCTACTTTTGACCARGGCCCATAGGGCACTATCAAGGGAATAGGGCGCCATTTGGGGACGAAGTGTGTATGTCCCAGTCACTGTGAAGAAATGCCTTTTGAGATAGATAAAGTCCAGTGGAAACACTAGACAGAAGATCAGGTCAGATAATCAGTGATCTCTGCACAYCTCCCTTACATCCCTACCATAGAGTTACAGTGGTAGTACAAGACTAGAGAGAGCTGGCTGTGGTAACATCGCTAYCAGTCCCCSCATCCTCTCCTCCTCCTCTCTGTCCCCCTATTCCATCCTACCCCTATGGGATTGCATGCGTTAATTATCCATTCTAATTTGTTGATTCATTCTGCACGGCTACCCTAACTCTACCCCTCGTCTCTCCCTTCCTCCCCCTTCCGACTTGTTCTCTTTCCTCCTGTCTCTCTCTCCGTCTCCCGTTCCCTCTCCTTTCCTTTCTTCCTCCCTCTCTCGTCTCTCTATCCCCCTCCCTCCCTCGCTCTCTCTCTCGGTGACAGGTTCCATTAGGATGTCTCTCATGGCTTGCCTGTTCCCCTGTAATAGATGACCTCACACGAATATTAATTAACCGTAACAATATCACATCTTATTCTCCCATACCCTCTAAACACCCTTCAGCGWTCCTCTCTCTCACTCACTCTCTGCCTTTTTTCCAGATCTTTCTCTCTGCCTTTTTTTCAGACCTTTCTGTCATGCCTGTTTGTTATCCCCCCAAGTCGACATACAATACGCATATGCAGTATATCTATATACAGTTTATTAGGCACACCCATCTTRCCTCCAGAACAGCCTGACTTYTTTGGGGCATGAAAACATTGCTCAATTGGTATCAAGGGACCTAATGTACGCCAGGAAAACATCCCCCACACCGCCGGCAGCCTGTACCGTTGACACCAGGCAGGATGGGGCCATGGACTCATGCTGCTTACGTCAAATCCCTACTCTGCCGTCAGCATGACGCAACGGGAACCGGAATTTGTCAGACTAGGCAATGTTTTTCCACTCCTCAATTGTCCAGTGATGGTGATTGCGTGTCCACTGGAGCCACGTCTTGTTTTTAGTTGATAGGAGTGGAACCCGGTGTGGGTCGTCTGCTGCAATAGCTCATCCTTGACAAGGATCGACAAGTTGTGCGTTCCGAGACGCCGTTCTGCACACCACTGTCGTACTGCGCCGTTATTTGCGCCGTCTGTGGCCTGCCTGTCAGCGTGCACGATTCTTGCCCTTCTCTTTTGACCTCTCTCCACAACGAGTTGTTTTCACGCAGAGGACTGCTGCTGACTGGATGTGTTCCGYTTGTGTCCGTTCTCGGTAAACACTCGACGCTGTCGTGCGTGAAAAGCCCAAGGGGACGTTTCTCAGAGACTGGAACCAGCGTGCCACTCTCAAAGTCACTMAGGTCACTAGCTTTGTCATTTCTAACATTCAATCGAAGAGTAACTGAATGCCTCGATGCCTTTCTGACTGCTTTATAGAGCAAATTGCGGCCAGTCACTGCTTTATATAGCAAGTCACTTTATATAGCAAGTCACGTAACTTACTGTGTACAGGAGAGAACCATTTTCGTGAACGGGGTGGTGCACCTAATAAACTGTATATACACTGACTGTACAAATCATTAAAAACAAACTTTCCTAATATTGAGCTGCACCCCCCCCCCCCCCCCCCCCAGATCTCTAGGTTAAGCTCCATAATTCATCATGGCACATATATTGCATAATGGCTAGTAGAGCGTATAGTGTTCACTATATAGATCAGTAGTGTGAAGCTGTTCAGTTGTCATGAGAGGAGATAAGGGTGGGAGGTGGAAAGGTGAACGTTGATGAATGGAGAGGAAATGGGACATGGCTATCTCTCTCTCTCGTTCTTCTTACACACACACACACACACACAACACACACACACACACACACACACACACACACACACACACACACACACACACACACACACACCTCTCTCTCGCTCTCTTGCTCTCTCTCTTCTCTCTCTGTGCCTTTTTTCAGACCTTTCTGGAATGCCTGCTCCTTATTACCCAAGTCTACATACAGTATGAATATGCAGTACATATATATAACTGGCCACTGAGTGTACAAAACATTAAGAAGACTTTCGTAATATTGAGTTTGCACCCCCCCCCCCCTTTTGCCCTCAGAAATGCCTTCATTCGTAGGGGCATGGACTCTACAAGGCGTCAAAAGTGTTCCACAGGGATGCTGGCCTATTCCACAGGGATGCTGGCCTTCCCGTAGGCTTACATGGGACATTGGCAATCTCTCTCTTTTCTCTCTCATTCTCTCTCTCACACACACACACTACTCTTCACACACACTCTTTTCTCTCTCTCTCTCTTTCTCTCACTCACAGACACACTCCTCTTTTGTCTCCCCCTCACTCTCTTCTCTCTCTCTCTGTCTCTCTCTCCCTCCCTCACTCTCACTCCCTCCCTCACTCTCGTCTCCCCCTCAGTCTTCTCTCTCTCCTGAGAGGCTCATGTACACAGTGTTTCTCATCACCTGTCCTAGTTCATCTCATCAGACGGCTCTTTTGGGTTTGGCTGAGACACACACACACACGCCAGTCCAAGCTATAGAGATAAGTGCTCTGGCATCCACTTCACTGCTCTGGCAACGTTGTCCTGAAGCATCACGGTGGAAACTCCTTTATGTGCAAATATTGATATAATAACCATCATATCGAAGTAAACTTGGTCACGTGGTGATATGGCGTGCGGTCCTCCCACTACGACTCGGGGAAACCATGCAGTTTATTAGACTACAGATGAAATAAATGATGACGAACTTGTGAAAGTACWTGGTAATGAGCTTGATGCTCCTTTCCAATAATTATTGATTGTCTTATTCTGGTGACATGATGATCGATGCTTGACTGCTGTTTTAACAAATAGGCTAAACATATTCTCGCTCTTATCCATAATAATCTCATGGTGTGAACTAGCCTACCGGCACCGCCTACCGGCACCGCCTACCCGCACTGTATCTGYGAGCTGTTGGCTAGAGTGCAATAGTTTTTGTGTCAATTCCATCGSTAGAGTTGAAAATGCGATGGAAACACATTGAACTTTTAAGGTTTTTATTTGGTACATGAAAACTTAAGCAAAAGAGTACATTTTGTACAAAATACAAATCATCAAGCACTGATTTGTATCTRCAACAAGTGAATTTGGTGGAAACACACCACTGGTGTTAAAATKAGCATATTTTCTTTATGCGGATTTTAGAATATTCGCATGACAATCCGTCACCAACTGCATGGAAACCTAGCTAGTCTCATTTATTTCTTTGTAAGTTATTTGTGTGTCAATGTTTGGCAGCATAAGTGTTTACCTATTCACGCCAATGGACAATGAACAGACAACCAAATTACAAAGACTCGGGGAGATAACAAACAAGCATGACAGAAAGGTGTGAAAAAAGACAAACGGAGAGAGATAAAGAGATAGTAGGGAGAGAGAGAGAGAGAGAGATAGTAGGGAGAGAGAGAGAGAGAGAGTCATTGTCACTGGTTGAGTCGCATGAAACGAGAGTGTGAACGAAGCAGAATTCATGTGTGAAAATCCCCCCCATCAGTGAAATGAGGTGTGAGGACGTAGAGCAGGCTGTCGGCCTGGGTAGAATATGCAAGCCTTCATTACACACGGTCTGACTGATTGGGGGAAACCACCCAGAATAACGCTCCAAATCCTATACAAGTACTGAACAAAAATATAAACACAACATGTAAAGTGTTGGTCCCATGTTTCAGGAGCTACAAGAAAAAGGCCACTCTAAAATGTTCAGTTTTGTCACACAACACAACGCCGCAGCGGTCTCAAGTTTTGAGGGAGCATGCAATTGCCAGAGAATTTTAAGTTCATTTCTCTACCATAAGCTGCCTCCCACATCGTTTTAGAGAATTTGGCAGTACGTTCAAGCGTCCCCACGAAAGCCCAGGGCCTCCACATTCAGCTTCTTCACCTGCGGGATCGTCTGAGACCAGCCACACGGACAGCTGATGAAATTGTAGGTTTGCACAAACAAATCATTTTCTGCACAAACTGTCAGAAACCATCTCAAGGAAGCGTATCTACCCGCTCGTCGTCCTCACCAGGGTCTTGACCTGACTACATTTCAAATCAAATCGAATTGTATTAGTCACATGCGTCGAATACAACAGGGGTAGACCTTACAGTGAAATGCTTACTTACGAGCCCCTAACCAACAATGCAGTTAAAAAATATATACAAAAATCTAAAAATACAGATAAGAATAAGAAATAAAAGTAACAAGTAATTAAAGAGCAGCAGTAAAATAACAATAGCAAGACTATATACAGGGGGGTGCCGGTACAGAGTCAATGTACGGGGGCACTGGTTAGTTGAGGGAATATGTACATGTGGGTAGAGTTATTAAAGTGACTATGCATAGATGATAACAACAGAGAGTAGCAGCGGTGTAAAAGAGGGGGGGGGCAATGCAAATAGTCTGGGTAGCCATTTGATTAGGTGTTCAGGAGTCTTATGGCTTGGGGGTAGAAGCTGTTTAGAAGCCTCTTGGACCTAGACTTGGTGCTCCGGTACCGCTTGCCATGCAGTAGCAGAGAGAGCAGTCTATGACTAGGGTGGCTGGAGTCTTTGACAATTTTTAGAGCCTTCCTCTGACACCGCCTGGTATAGAGGTCCTGGATGGCAGGGAGCTTGGCCCCAGTGATGTACTGGGCCGTTCGCACTACCCTCTGTAGTGCCTTGCGGTCRGAGGCCGAGCAGTTGCCATACCAGGCAGTGATGCAACCAGTCAGGATGYTCTCGATGGTGCAGCTATAGAACCTTTTTAGGATCTGAGGACCCATGCCAAATCTTTTCAGTCTCCTGAGGGGGAATGTTGTGCCTTCTTCATGACTGTCTTGGTGTGCTTGGACCATGCTAGTTTGTTGGTGATGTGGACACCAAGAAACTTGAAGCTCTCAAGCTGCTCCACTGCAGCCCCGTCGATGAGAATAGGGGTCCTCTTGTTCCTATAGTCCACAATCATCTCCTTTGTCTTGATCACGTTGAGGGAGAGGTTGTTGTCCTGGCACCACAAGGCCAGGTCTCTGACCTCCTCCCTATAGGCTGTCTCGTTGTTGTCGGTGATCAGGCCTACCACTGTTCTGTCTTTGGCAAACTTAATGATGGTGTTGGAGTCGTGCCTGGCCGTGCAGTTATGAGTGAACAGAGAGTACAGGAGGGGGCTGATCCCGCACCCCTTAGGGGCCCATGTGTTGAGGATCAGCGTGGCGGCTGTGTTGTTACCTACCCTTACCACCTGGGGGCGRCCTGTCAGGAAGTCCAGGATCCAGTTGCAGAGGAAGGTGTTTAGTCCCAGGGTCCTTAGCTTATTGATGAGCTTTGAGAGCACTATGGTGTTGAACACTGAGCTGTAGTCAATGAATAGCATTCTCACATAGGTGTTCCTTTTGTCCAGGTGGGAAAGGACAGTGTGGAGTGCAATAGCGATTGCATCATCTGTGGATCTGTTWGGGCGGTATGCAAATTGGAATGGGTCTAGGGTTTCTGGGATAATGGTGTTGATGTGAGCCATGACCAGTCTTTCAAAGCACTTCATGGCTACAGACGTAAGTGCTCTGTGTATTCAAATTGCCATCGATACAATGCAATTGTGTTCGTTGTCCGTAGCTTTCGCTGCCTATGCCATAACCCCACCGCGACCACGAAGCACTCTGTTCACAACGTTAACATCAGCAAATGTGTGCCAGTGGTCATCGAACGGGAGCATCCGGCGTCCTAATTGATTTCAGTGGGTAAATGCTCCCGTTCGATGACCACTGGCACGCTGGAGAAGTGTGCTCTTCATGAATGAATCCCGTACCAGGMAGATGGCGGACAGAGTGTATGTGGTTGTGTGGGCAAGCGGTTTGCTGATGTCAACGTTGTGAACAGAGTACTTCGTGGTGGCGGTGGGGTTATGGTATGGGCAGCAAAAGCTACGGACAACGAACACAATTGCATTTTATYGATGGCAATTTGAATGCACAGAGATACCGTGACGAGATCCTGAGGCCCAATGTCATGCCATCACTYCATGTTTCAGCATGATAATGCACGGCCCCATGTTTCAAGGATCTGTACACAATTCCTTTAAGCTGGAAATGCCCCATTTCTTCCATGGCCTGCATGCTTACCAGGCATGTCACCCATTGAGCATGTTTGGGATGCTCTGGATCGACATGTACAACACCATGTTCCAGTTCCCGCCAATATCCAGCAACTTCACACAGCCATTGAAGAGGAGCGGAACAACATTCCACAGGCCACAATCAACAGCCTGATCAACTTGTGCTGCACGAGGCAAATGGTGGTCACACCAGATACTGACTGGTTTCCTGATCCACACCCCTATCTGTGACCAACAGATGTATATCTGTATTCCCAGTCATGTGAACTCCATTGATTAAGGCCTAATTTATTTATTTCAATTGACTGATTTCCTTATATGAACTGTAACTCAGTAAAATCTTTGATATTGTTGCGTTTATATTTTTGTTCATTGTAATATATATATACCCCCAGAAGTATTGGACATGTTACATCAGACAGAAAACTCACCACATCAGGAATGGACCGCTCTCACTAGGAACAGGGGGAGAGGAGGAAAAGAGGAGGAGAGGAAGAGGGGGATGAAGATGTTCTTTTAAAATTCATTTATTTCCGTTCCCCCGTAGGCAGATGTTTAAGAGTTCACACAAGCACACACACACACACACACACACACACGCACACACACACACACACACACACACACACACACACTACAAGTACAGAACATTCCCAGTCTTTGGTATAAGGAGAATGGTTTAACAGAGTATAGGGAGTCACATAAGTACTGGGAGTATATAGGATGTAGGTAAAAGTAAGCATGATGTATTGTAATACGAATACAGAAAAAGTGAATACGCATCAACAGTAAGTGTCTAATGTGAAGATTGCATGTTAGCTGGTAATACTTTAGAATTGCATACCGGAGGATATATTTCATTTCCTACAGTAAAGCTTCTGTTTTAACAGAAGGAGACTAATATGAATCTATGGTGAATCCCTGCAGCCTCAATTTCCCCCAATTTTACTTACCTAACAATTATAGTTGTATAATATATTACCTCTTTGAGAACACTACGAATGGCACGTCCAAGTCAGAATAATGACTACTAAAAGTAATACTAGTAAGTACAGCCCAGTACAATAGTCTACATTACATTGCAGAACACAAGTGCTATGCTTTCAACCATCTAAAAGCACACCAAAGTTCAAATGGGAATACAATGTCGGATGTTTTGTTTATTTATGGATGTATTTTCCACGTAGATTCCRCRTCACAATTACGYTGCAACAACGTCGATTTAACGAGTTTATGCCCAGTGCTGGACCATATTGCTGTAACCAGCATTCAGACCTGGTAATGGCATCAGGGTATCACTACTGCTCTGCCCTCCAGCAAAACTTTTTACCTCAGCTGCTCCACAAAACACCCAGGTGTATAAACACACTCTYTCGTCTCTCCTCTCTTTCACTCTCTTCTACCACTTTCTGACAGGTTCACTTTGCGGCCTGATTGGAGGAGCCACCCAGAGGAACACTCCAAATCACTCACAGACACATTCTCACGCACACTCAAGCATACACACACAGCTCTCCTAAGTTACCCCCAAAAGTATCGGACATGTTACATCACAGGGAAAACTTCAAGCATAGATTTTTTGTTTTGTAAATCCTTGGAGAGAAAGATAGAGCGTGTCAGACTTAGAAGAGAGATAGAGCAGAAAAGAGAAAGAGTGTCATGTAGATATATATTTTCCAAATCGATTAATGTCTGAGTAAATGTCCAATTAATCTGCTTTATGGTATCAGTGTGAGCTTAGCAGGATGAAATATGCATGAGTGATCCATCAGACGGCCCTGCGTTTAAATATTCTTTTCATCCCATGCCCTGAGGAAATGTGTCAGATTGGACCGGAGTGTGTGTGTGTGTGTGTGTGTTGTATAGACTCCCAGACCTTTATAAGGAGCTCTCTCTGGGAGATGAGCACTGATGGGAGTGGGCCCACAGCCCAGACAGAAACAAAACACACACACACACACACATACACACACACACACACATGCACGCCCGTAGGCATGCACATATGTATGCCCACTCACACTTAAACACACACAAACAGTAACAGAAACACACTCATATGAACACCCCATTAAAACACACATGCTCACCTAGAAACACATACCAGCACATTAAGAAAACCACTGAATATCCCCTAGGACTAGTCCTCAGGCTAGGTGATCAATCGGTTCTAATTGTGTCCAGAGCCAATAATGGGAGAGCATCCAGAGGCCGTGAGTGGGCTAAGTAATCATTGTGTTTAATTACCCCACACTTAGGGCTGGCTCTAGCCTTTTAGGGGCCCTAAGTGAGATTTGGGGGGGACCTGGCACTTAGTGTGTTTGCGCGTGTGTGTGCGTGTGTGTTCTGTGCTTACATCACCACTGCCTCTCATCTCACTGACGATATATTCCCAGTGTTGTGTAAAAGAGTGGAGCACAACGATCCGTAGTCACATAATCACTGGTCCTTAGAATTCTACGAGCTGTTCTGAGATCAGTGTCTCCTAATGCTGTCTGTACACCAGGGAATAACATTTTTTTTTTTGGAAAGAAATCCCATTTTATTTATCACACGCACTGAATACAACTGGTGTAGACTTTACAGTGAAATGCTTGCTTTAACCAATGATGCATAGTTTAAATCATAATGATAAAACGTTTAATAGTAACTAACACAATAATAAGAATGGGGAGATACAGTGCATTCGGAAAGCATTCAGACCCCTTGACTTTCTCCACATGTTGTTACCTTACAGCCGTATTCTAAAATGGATTAAATAAATAAAATTCCCCAGCAATCTACACACAATACCCCATATTGACAAAGTGAAAACAGGTTTTTAGAAATGTTTTGCACATTTATTAAAAGTTAATAAATATTAAAAACAGATTTCATTGCTTGTTCTCATCCTTGCGTCTGGGAAATAACACCAGAGGCAGATGACCACAGGATAAACCCAAAGTGGCTTCTGGAGCCCCCCAATCTATATGGGAGGTGTTTGAACCAGCTATGACTGAGCAATCTTGGCATCAGCTATATAAGGAACAGCATGGTCTGTAAAGGGGAGGCTGCTGGTCCTAATTATTGCAATAATTAATCGAATAATTATTGAATAAAGATGATTGTTTGAAGAAATGACAAAGTCTCACTCAGTATGAATTTCCAGGACACTGCCCAATACTGGGCTTGAACCAGTGATCACCTGCTTCACAACACACTTGACCACCCTCCTTGACAACGTTGTGCCATCCAAGAGGTACCAATTGGTTCCAGCCACAACACCGCTGTAACCGGGGGTTCAGCCTGCTGATAACAGCAGCTTCCACCACTGTCCAAACGCCCCGTACTGGGCTCGAACCAGTAACTTTTAGCTTCACAACACACTTGATCGCCCTCCTTGACAACGTGCAAACCGATTGAGCCTTACAAACAATATCTTTCGCGATGGCTCCGTCTGCGACATTTCAAGATAGCTGTGGCGTGAGCTCGCGGTACATTCTTAACTCCGTTAAACGTGTCGTACTGTATTTCACATGACAACTGGATAGGGCCGAATGCACTAATTCACTCCACACTGGTAGGTTACAGTCGGTGGCAGTGTCTGAAAATGAATGGAATCCATTATTTGGTGTGATGTTGTTCACATCTTCCTTATCTGGTCCTGCGTGCGGTTCTATAACRGTTCTATTCGATGTGTCCACAGGTCTACTCGGTTCTAGGTTCGCTTGAGAATAAACAGGCCTGCTGTTGGAAATAGAACGACAAGCTTTCATGGTTTAATTTCCATGKAAATGGGCTGAGGGAGAGAGCTGGAATGGGATGGGAATTCCAGAAACCCCGCTCATTGCTTCCCTTTAGGAATTCGGTATCCGGCATTCGCCCCTCATCAGGAGTAATTCATTCAGGCTCTGGCTTCTCTGGCCTCGGTCTCTACGAGGTAGAGATCATTACAATCGCTTAGCCAGGAGCATCGAATTAAGGCCGTTCTGCCGTTTTCAAACACGCTGCCGTCCTCACGGAAATGGTCCCATCTCCTGAAATGACATTCAGGTAAAGATGTTGCATTTGAAATGAGGGGGACAATATCACGCGACAGTCCGTTTTTACAGGCGATATTTGCAATTTTGAGTGACTTTTTCCCCTCGCCGAATGTCGCCTGAACGGCACATGAACCAAAATGCTGGCAGCTGTCCCAGAGCCGATTTGAATTAAAGTTAATAACAACCCTTTTCTAATATCTCTCCCACACCTGCGGCCTGCATGGCGCTATAGACAATCCCAGCTGCCCCAGGCCGGACCACTGGATGGAAAACGGTTTTAATATCGGCCCGGTTCTGAGACGCCGGAAGGAAGGATGACATGAGAAGGATGAGCAGGAGGGGAGGGAGGGGTGGTTGTGAGGAAGGGAGGGAGGAGGGTGGGGTGATGAAATGACTGTGCGCGGGTAATCAACAGACGATTGGATGGGGTGAAGGTGCGGGTCGAGGTGGAGGACGGGTGAATGTCTTCAAAGGCCCCGGCTATAAACAAGAGCGGGACTTAAATATTCATAACCTGGGAATGGGTCGGCCTGTCCCTTTCATCTCCTCCAGAGAGAGACGGACAGAGAGTAGGAAGAGAGAGAGGGAAGAAAGTTTGGCGTTAACTTTGAATATAGGGTGATTTCAGGCTCAATTAAAGAGCTGATGAAAGCCGCGGCGTTGTAACCTAGCTTCTTGCCCCCCTTTCTTTTTCGGTTTCTTTATCTCTCGGTTCCTTTCAAGACCGTCTTCGCTCTCACTTCTTCCTCTCGCTAGCTCGCTCTTAAACTCTTGCTCTCTGGTTTTCTTTTTTCCCCTCCAACCTCTGCTTCATCGCATTAACCTTTCTGTTTTCTCCGGTGTTGACCGAGTGGCCTCTTTCTCTGTCAAAGGAGGAAAGTAGTCACGGCGATCTCCTAGCTGTGTCAGTGTGTTAAGGACAGCGATTGGCCACGAACTGGCCTAAAGGTAGAATGATGGCAGCAGTGTGGGGAACAATGGGACACTGTAGCTCTGTCTGGAGGAGGAGAGAAAGATGGATAGGAGGTCAGACCAGAGTGGATGTGCATCATTGGGACAGAATGGTCCTGGGGTATTTATGCCATTGTCGACCCATACAGTTCATTTCATCACAAACCAAATCCTCATTAAAGACGTATTCATGACACCTGCAACAAACTGACTCACAGAGACTTGTTCTTGGTTTAGATTGACCTGCGTATACATTCATTACAACACCCACGACTCACACGTTCCAAGACGAAAGCTATAATAATTGCGGAAGATTGATGAGGCTGTTAATAGAACTGCTAAGCCACAGTCTGACATTTAGATGACACTTCAGTGGAGGTTTTAATGCCAACGTTTCTTTGTTCTCTCTAAGGGCCTGTCTGTCTTGATCCTGTCTCTGCTGAGTGTGAGAGGAGTTGTAGGGATGTCAGGGGGTAGACTGGACCGCGGATGAAGACTCAATCCCTCGAATCAGAGATCACTCAGCGGGAACAGCCAACGTGGAGACAGAGGATAAGCCAGAGATTGGTACCAGAGACCAAAAGCTTACATCATACCGTATCGGAGGCGGTATTAGTTCTACCAGGTACTCCTCACCAGTCCTTATACAGAATAATGAATATACAACCAGTAGCTATTTGATGTCTACAGTACCATCGTCTTTATACCATTATGGTGTGTTCTGGTCTTCATTGCGTCATCCCGTGTGTCTCCGATTGATGGATGTGTGTGTTTTATTAAGTCATGTTCCTTTACAGCGATCTGATCTTGACTCCGGGTTCTCTGTCATTATCACATCACATCTGTGTCATAGGGGTATTACATCTCTCTCTGCGCTGCATGACAGTTGGAGCGCTTGTCACTGTAGACCCGACTCCCGAGCTATAGTATCTTCTGTCGTGATCGACAGATGGGAGAGGGCGAGACTTGACGATTAGATACAGAGGGTGAGACTTGACGATTAGATACAGAGGGTGAGACTTGACGATTAGATACAGAGGGCGAGACTTGACGATTAGATACAGAGGGTGAGACTTGACGATTAGATACAGAGGGCGAGACTTGACGATTAGATACAGAGGGTGAGACTTGACGATGAAACATCTAAGAGTTAAGGGTCAGCAGCCCTTAGGTCAGAAATCCAGAATCCATTTTTTTTTATTTGAACCTTTGTTTAACTAGGCAAGTCAATTAAGAACAAATTCTTATTCACAATGACGGCCTACCGGGGAACAGTGGGTTAACTGCCTTGTTCAGGGGCAGAACGACAGATTTGACTTTGCCAGCTCAGGGATTCGATCCATCAACCTTCCGGTTACTGATTCAACGCTCAAACCACTRRGCTACATTACCTGCCGCCCCAAGTCTCAGGACTTGCAAGTGTCTTGCCCTCCTTATCCAGAGAGGGGAGTCCCATCCCTCTGGTGGAGCGGGATTTTCCATCTGTTTAATCCCCAACTCACACTATCTCACAGATGAGAGGATTGACTGACACAATCTACCTAATGACTCGTCTATCGCTGTCAATTACGTAAATATGATTGGTCTAGGGCAGGCTGGGATTAGTGACATCACAGCGGGGTGTCTTACCTCATACCTTTCGTCCTGTCTGACCTACCACAATGGCTTAGGGTGCATCACGTAGTGCTGATTACAGGGCACACAGTAGGCTAACACTTATGGTATGTACTATTCTATACTACCTGAAYGTTCAGTACCTCTACACTCAGTAGGGTATTCCATGCCATTGGAAATGAGGAGGAGAAGCAGCATGTTCTGTAGGAGGGAGCCACACTTCGCTACATGTCACTCAGGAGCCAGAGCCACATGGCGATGATGGCCTATTGGTGTTCTGAAGCTGAGTATGCCGCAACTGTGGGGGGATTCAACTGGAGGAGGAGGGGCTGTGGATTTAGGCCAGGGCTGCTGTGGTGCATAATAAATGATGATTTTTGTGCCTACACAGCCTCATGGCCCCTGGCTTTAAGAACACGTCTGGGAGCTGGCATTCAGAGTCGCACAAACAATGGAGGCAGCAGAACAAACAGACAAATGAACAGGAAGTGGAAAGAAATGGTTTGAAACGAAAGGGTGAAAGGATGAGACAGCAAGTTAGGAAGTGAGGGAGAGAGAGATCCTTTTACAGACTGCATTAAAATAAACCTATTTCCCTGTTCTGGGTATTGAGGACATTGGRTCCATTGAGTTAGGAGAAAGAAAAAGTATGTGTGTGCAAAGATATTTCTTAGTGGGATTAAGGTATTTCCTCAGTTTCGCTAAATACATCTACCTCACCGGCTCCTCTTGCAGTGTCTCGCTGGTTCTCTGTCTGTCATTCTCTTTAGAAGAGTTTGGGAGTAAGTGAGAAAGTAGGGATTCCCCTTACTGTTCTGTATTTGTGTTAGAGTAGTTTTGGAGCCACCTCGCTCTCTGTATCCCTCCGCCCTCTCTGTCTATAGACAAMATTTGGGGGAAATCCTAGGGGGATGCTCTTTGTTTCAGGGTTTGTAACGATTATGTTCTGACGAAGGCTGAGAGGGCTTTTGGCTTGGTTGTTTCCTTATCTCTGCGACACCTAAACTGGATGTCTTATTTTTCCATATGGTGCACACACAGACACACATATTTAGTGTTTCTGAGTCATTTCAATATTTCATGAGGAAAATAGCAACCCAATCCCATTTTATGAGGAACAGAGCTGCTCAATTCCCAATGCAGAAAATAATGCTGGCTAGAATGTTCACATTTCTTTATTTCAGCTGTGTCAATTCATAGAGGGCTGAATTATTCCACCGTCATTTAATTAATACACTGTACATTTCTCCGGGCAAGCTGAGATATCACTGTCTTACTCAAATTCTATCAGAGAATGAGCATGACATTACAAAAGTTGAAACACTTTATCAAAAACCTTAAGGCTCTGGATGTTCTCTTTCTTGTAGGGCAACAATGACATTGTCTTCACAACACTGAGCATGCATGACTCATGTTATCTTCTCATATAGCCTGGTAGGCCACATCTGCGCGTTAGCATGCGAAGTAGCCTTCTCAGCTCATGGCTATGGGTTATGGGCCTGACGGACAACTTTGGCGGATATGATTCGATGGGAGGGTGTTGAAATATAAATACCCAGCTGTCACAGAATTTATTCCACCCCAATTTCAAAACAGCACTCAACACTATGTTTGGCATCCCCCCTTGGGTTGTGCCGTGGCGGAGATCTTTGTGGGCTATATTCGGCCTTGTCTCAGGATGGTAAGTTGGTGGTTGAAGATATCCCTCTAGTGGTGTGGGGGCTGTGCTTTGGCAAAGTGGGTGGAGTTATATCCTGCCTGTTTGGCCCTGTCCGGGGGTATCATCGGATGGGGCCACAGTGTCTCCTGACCCCTCCTGTCTCAGGCTCCAGTATTTATGCTGCAGTAGTTTATGTGTCGGGGGGCTAGGGTCAGTCTGTTATATCTGGAGTACTTCTGTCTTATCCGGTGTCCTGTTGTGAATTAAGTATCGCTCTCTCTTATTTCTCTCTTTCTTTCTCTCTTCTGAGAACCTGAGCCTAGGACCATGCCTCAGGACGACCTGGCATGATGACTCCTTGCTGTTCGCCAGTCCACCCTGGCCGTGCTGCTGCTCCAGTTTCAACTGTTCTGCCTGCGGCTATGGAACCCTGACCTGTTCACCGAAGTGACTGTCTCCAGACTGCTATTTTCTTACTCTCTAGAGACAGCAGGAGCGGTAGAGATACTCTCAATGATCGGCTTGAAAAGCCAATGACATTTACTCCTGAGGTTCTGACTTGTTGCACCCGCGACAACTACTGTGATATTATTATTTGACCATGCTGGTCATTTAGAACATTTGAACATCTTGGCCATGTCTGTCATACATTCCACCCGGCACAGCCAGAAGAGGACTGGCCACCCCTCATAGCCTGGTTCTCCTAGGTTTTGGCCTTTTTATGGAGTTTTTCCTAGCCACGTCGCTTCTACACCTGCATTGCTTGCTGTTTGTGGTTTAGGCTGGGTTTCTGTACAGCACTTTGAGATTCAGCTGATGTTAAGAAGGGCTTATATAATACATTTGATTGATTATTTATTTTTATTTAGGAGGGTAAAGGTGGGGTACGTAGGGAGAGGGGAGGCGTTGTGGCGTGGATGGTCTATGTGCATTCTTGGCCCTCTGGTGTTGACTTTGAGATATACAGTTGTATGCATCCACTCCTGCTAATTAGCGCGCCACACCCTCCAGCACACACTCTGCTCTGCTCTCTTGGATGTGACCAGTGACAAGGCAGAATGCAGCGTGGAGAAAAATCACTGCGCAACAACGACACAAACATACATAGATGGAACTACTTTATCTCCAAGCAGCCTCCTCTCCATGATTCCGGGGTATAAAAAAAAAAGCCAGCCAGCCATATCTGGAAAAAGTCGATTACTCTGGAGGAGAGAGACCGGAATGGGTGGTGTGAATTGGCTCTGATACTACTTGGTGTGGGAGCGTGGAGGCACTCAGTAATGTATTCGTTGTTTATTTTATGCAAATCTTGTGAAATACAAATGAGACGTTACTGTGCTGTTTCCTCTCACTGAACCGCTCTTGGCACAAAGCCGATTCGGCGAAATAAAGGATCTTATTTCCCACATTCAGCAACCTCCCTTCTCTCTCCATTTTCAGCCCTTGTGTCCCCTGTGCATAATCTGTGATTCTAAAGGATGTGATTTTATGACGCTTCTTGAAATATTCATGGCAGGGCAGGCAGCGTGTCCTGCTGGCCTGATCACCAGGTAAGGCATGAATATCATTACCATGGTTTCACACATGAGCAGCGCCATCATGGCTATTTATGCGGCCGCCCTTTTTCCTCCATCAGTGCTCCTTTCTCAACACCACCCCAACATTTTATTTATCAATCACATTTTGGCACCAAGGCACTTTTGCTTTTACAACACCGCTGCAGCAGATTTGAATGGGGGGGGGGGGGGGTTTAATGTTGTAATATTCAGCTTCCCATCCTGTTCCATCCTGATGCTAGCACATTTCCCTATTTCAATGGGATTTCGATGGTATCAAGTGAGCCCCTGTCTTTCTGTGAGCTTTGAGCCCCTCCTTGCAACTCTATGTTCATGGACATTGCTATTGATGACACTGCTGCACCACAGGGGCTGAGTTWAAGCAGTTGCATTAATGCGATGTGTCGCCATGGTTCCCCTCAGGGATTTCCCATAATGATGCAAAGTTATTCGCCGGTCCCAATSTCACCTGTCATTCACCTGATCACTCAGGAGGACGTCGCTACAGGTCGGCACAGGGGCCATAATCATCCAGTAGAACAACCACCGCCGCGCCAAAAGGGTTCCTCATCATTTCAAAAGAGGCCTCTTCTGTTTCTTTCCAGCCACTAGAGATTTTGAGAACATACTGTGAAATGGCGGAGAGTTCAGTATCGAGATAAAATAGAACAGAATAGCTTTCTCAGGGGAGTTTTCTGTTCATTATAAACTGCTGCTCCGTTGTTTCCCCCTCTAAGGAGGCTTCATGAATTATGTAGTATTGGTAAAAATAATCTAATAAGGATAGCGTGTGCTGCACATTTAAAAAAAATTAAGAAATAAATCATTAAAGACGAATGAGGGGGGTTGCCAGGGATTTTTCTGCCATTGAAATCCTTGGGCGKGCCACCTAAGCATTTTCTTCGGCCYACCAAGTCCAAACAGTTTTTAAAAATTATTATTAAAGGTGAACTGCACTTACCGATTCCGCATGTGTTTCTTCCAGTGCTCATTAAGAAAAGCAGCGGCCATTACTGAAGCCCAAACGAGAGTTGTCTTTGGGGTGTGGTATAACGTGGGTAGTGAGGGCAGTAGTGCGGAACTTAGTGACAGCGAGGTAAACTAATCTAGCTTTGCTATGGAGAGAAGTTTTGAAGTTGAGGACTTCTCCCCTCCTGACTGATTCGCCATCTCAAGATGATCTGCTAATTCAGTTCAATGTGTAGGCTAAAGACTGTGCTGACTTTGTGTTTAGCCAACCTGACGGCAGCTAGCTAGCATAGCTTGGGGGTAGCTACAGCTGGCTAGCCTATCTAGCTAGCTGATATTTCTCTGTCAAGTCACAGTTATGACAAGATAGCAAGAAGTACCAGTGTCTGGAATGTGTTTCATGCGACACCCGTTCTACAACACCTTGCTACGAAAGTAGCTTACAACTTGAAGTTTTAWCAGGTCATGTAAGGCATGTTTCCGTGGAAACGATATCAACTGCGAGTTGAATTCCCGTCTTCAGTCAGCGCAGCTGTCAACACAATAGTATATAACTGGCTCGTTGTGTCTCGTCTCTGCTTATGTCAGCTGTTAGATCTAGAGGTGGACATTGCACAAACATGGCCAGCCTGAATGTAGATACATTTATCAACTAAACGTTGGGTGTGTTTGTTTCACAAAGACAATCTATTTCTAATCTATTTTTATGGTCCATTCTAAGGATGTGGCTGTCTAACCACACACTGACACGCACAGCACTCTGGGTGAGGTTCTGTCTTAAAGTCTCCAGTGGGTGATGAAGTCCCTTCCATCTACTGTATGTAACGTATTGCAGGTTATGGACAGGTGCAATCGGGTGGGGTGGAGGGGTGGAGTGCACGACGCTCCATTCTGGATATGACAGAGTTTTCCTCAAAATGCAAGTAAAACTAAGTRCATGCTCTTCAACCGATTGCTGACCGTACCCTCCCGCCCGACTAGCATCACTACTCTGGACGGTTCTGACTYATATTATGTGGACAACTACAAATACCTAGGTGTCTGGTTAGACTGTAAACTCTCTTTCCAGACTCACATTAAACATCTCCAATCCAAAATGTAATCTAGAATCGGCTTCCTATTTCGCAACAAAGCCTCCTTCACTCATGCTGCCAAACATACCCCCGTAAAACTGACCATCCTACCGATCCTTGACTTCGGCGATGTCATTTACAAAATAGCCTCCAWMACTCTACTCAGCAAATTGGATGTAGTCTATCACAGTGCCATCCGTTTTGTCACCAAAGCCCCATATACTACCCACCACTGCGACCTGTATGCTCTCGTTCGCTGGCCCTCACTAAATATTCGTCGCCAAACCCACTGGCTCCAGGTCATCTATAAGTCTATGCTAGGTAAAGCCCCACCTTATCTCAGCTCACTGGTCACCATATCAGCACCCACTCGCAGCACGCGCTCCAGCAGGTATGTTTCACTGGTCATCCCCAAAGCCAACACTTCCTTTGGCCGCCTTTCCTTCCAATTCTCAGCTGCCAATGACTGGAACGAATTGCAAAATCACTGAAGCCTTATATCTCCCTCTCTAACTTTAAGCATCAGCTGTCAGAGCAGTTTACTGATCACTGTACCTGTACACAGCCAATCGGTAAATAGCCCACACAACTACCTCATCCCCATATTGTTACTTATCCTCTTACTATTTTGCACCCCAGTATCTCTATTCTCTACTTGCACATCATCTGCACATCTGTCATTCCAGTGTTAATGCTAAATTGTTATTATTCCGCCTCCATGGCCAATTTATTGCCTTACCTCCCTACTCTTCTAGATTTGCACACACTGTACATAGATTTTTCTATTGTGTTATTGACTGTACGTTTGTTTACGTGTAACTCTGCGTTGTTTTTGTCGCACTGCTTTGCTTTATCTTGGCCAGGTCGCAGTTGGAAATGAGAACTTGTTCTCAACTGGCCTACCTGGTGAAATAAAGGTGAAATAAAAAAAGAGAATAAATAAATAAATACCCATGGGTCCAGAGTTCAATAAGTACAGGCAGATGTGAGATGTAGGAAGATGGCACTCTTCTCATACCATCCTGTAGCTACTGAYCTGGCTTCCTCCAGGAAGAAGCGTCGACTCAATCAGTAGCCTACAGAGTAACATKAGAAGAATGCCAAGAATGCCAACTGATGTAGATATTATAAACAAAGGGTTTTTGATAACTTTCAAGTGTAATAGTTCCATGCAGAATAAACCATCCTTCACATAATACTGTAGAAGTAGTGTTTTGCTATTATAACAATGTACAAATATTACACTTGTCTTTCATCTTCTGTTGTCATTCACAGCCGATACAGATACTGTACCTATCAGCATTTTGTCTGGTGGTACATGTTAGTCGTCATCCCTTCGTAYGGTGTCCCATATAAGACAGTTCCTGGACATGTTTGAAGAATACACAGGGTCCCCGACTACCATTCAAGTCGATAATAACAAAAGACGAAAAGTAGTGCAAGGTCTCTCCCACTTCAAACATCTGCATCAACCTGTCCATGACAAACCATCTCTCCTGTCCTCCACCTGTAGAAAAACAAGGTAGAKTTGGTACACACAGCACTGATTACATTATCAATGGTTGTTACAGTAGGTGAAGTCCAGGACAGACAAGTGACGGTGTTTTGACCTATGACCAGACCAAATGTGACCAACCTGAAGTGGGACTGGTGCCTGGGCGCGTACTGACTCAGCTGTCTGCTTCCTCCTATGGTAGGGGGCATCCCACGAAACTGCTGAACAACAAATCCACCAGTTTTTGTAAGTAGCCTGTGAATTAAATAAAATATCATCACTCAATAAATATATAGCAACAACAACAACAAAAACATCTGTAGTTTGGAAGTAATTATACTAATAGAGTGACTCTAAGTACAACACAGATTCAGGCCAGTGACGCTGCATGACGCTGGTACTATGCAACTAGCTGTGTAACGATACATTGCTGAATGCTTGCTGACACGTATTTGTAGCAYGTTAGCTAAAAAGACTGGTACTCAGTCTAGACAAGYACMATCTTTCATTTATTTTTGCGCTAGAAAATACACAATAGACTTTCTCGAGAACAATCGTGTTGTTTTAGCACAAGTAGCAGATGAAGCCCCCGAATGCTAGCTAGCTAGTGCTAATTAACCTAGCCCTTGATCACTAAAGAGAGAATGCTGCCAGGGCCTGTTTTCGAGAGCAAGTGCTAAGACAAACACCATGCCTGTTCTCATAAAAGTAGCTAGCTACCTAACATGCAAATCTGGGATATTTATCAATATTTTTGTCCTAGTTGAAATGAATTGGCTAGCTACCTAACTTTAGCTACTAGGGATCTTCTTAGCTAGCCAGTTCGAGTGGAAACGTTAACGTAAACTCACCCCATTCCGTACAAGTGAGCGCAACCGCGACATTCAAACGAGGCTGCAAAGAAAACTAATGGGACTGTAGCGACTGTGTTGACTTCAAAATCTGGTGTGTGAACTACGTTTCTATTCAAGCGTTGATCGACATGGTAATGGCTCTATAGTATTGGAGAAAAGTTGAAAAAACTGACCCTCCGTTACATCATGACGTGTCATGCCGTAACGTACAGCACGCATAAAGCAACTATTTCTGTCTTACAATCTCTCTCCACCAGGTGTAGCACTTCTCTCATCGTTTAAAAACAAGAAAGGGACAGTGACRGGGGTAAGGGGGGATACCTAGTAATTTTTTGTGTCATCACTGCAAGCATCATGTCTCTCAAAGCCGCTGTTTACTTCTGAAGATCACTTTAGCACCGCACTAAAAACCCGATTCAAATTTGACACAAACCTTCAAATAGGGATGTAATGACACATTATATAAACTCTTTATGGTGTTTTAATTACATTTTAGAGGCGATAAGGTGATAGGTTGGACAGATCGAGTGAAAAAAAAGAATATCTGTCCTTCTCACTATCACGCATTAGTTTCGCTTCCCCACCTGCCATTTTTTTAAAGACCCGACGGAGCTCATTGCCTTGTTGAATTATGCAGAAACGGGCAGCGTGGAGCTCATATCATTGATTTTGTTGGAAAGGGGAGAAATTGTGCTTTACAATGGTATTGACATTACAGTTGATCTGGAAGTATTACGTTTTTGGGGCACTAAAATAACGTCAATTGTACGGACCAAGGCGATGTACAAAAGTGAGTGAGTTTACGTTAACGATAGCAATGTGGCTAAAGTTACATCCTATCAAACCTTCTCGTCAGGTGCAACGTTAGCTAAGCAAATCTTCCTGTCTATGACATTATATCACATTACACATTAGGGAGAGGCTATGTATTTAGCTAGTTACATCACAGTATCATAGCTAGCTACTCACCACACACCAGTCACAGCCATGATGTCATACGTATTGTAGCGACCCGCACAGACAGCGGTGTGTTATATGGTAGACTATTAGTGGGTTGTGTTGTACTTACCAGTGTTCGCGGGGTCCGACATGCCAATCAACCTGCTATCTGCCAATCACGGGGATGCCTGGAATGTTCTGATGCCGGGCATCCTGGTGGTTGGCGGAGTGGCGTAGAGGGGGGTTGGGCAGAGGGATGGAGCATTGGAAGTTAAGACCAGGTTTAGCCATTGTTCTCTCTCTTACGTCTGGGCTTCACAAGAGAAGGTCACGGTTGGCTTCTGGGGTATCTTTCATATATTTGGCGTGGGCTACGGCCAAACAGTGGCCTGTGTAAAATTGGGTTAATAAACCGTCAATTCGTAAACTCAATCCTCTGTCTGGACAATCATTACATTGGTGTCAGAAGTAAAAACGTTGATAAAAGTTAGCCAGCTAGCTAGCTGACTTCTGTGGCTAGCTACCGTAGGTGAGAACGGRGGTTGAAAATGCTTAGAGGAAATCCGAAAGTGAAGGTGGAGGTAGGGGACAATTATGGCCAAGGAGGTGCGTGTGCATGGAAGTTGGAGAATCTGGCTGAGGAGATCGCCAGGGCGTCGGAGCACAGAGGCCACTTGAGGGAGGACGTTAGAGTGATGGCGGCTGAAGCGGGCATGAGTCCTTCGTCGACTGTGCTTCGAGCGGATTCTGGTGGGCGGACCGAACGTCGATGCGGTGGGACGAGTAATCTGGGGCTCAGGATGTAACAAACATGGCGGCGCCCAGTTCCGGGCTGCGTCCKTATCTGTTAAGACCCYGAAGTATTCTGGTAAGGCGGATTGGGAAGCTTTTCATGCTCAGTTTGAACTGTTAGCTCATTTTAGGGGGTGGTCGAATGAAGAAAGGGCACTGCAGTTGGCTTTATGCCTCACGGATGAAGCTCTGGCCTGTTTGATATTGATTAGCCCTGAGGACAGACGTGATTATGGGGCTTCAGTGGGAGCACTGAGGAAGCCCTTTGGACAGTTTACAGCCCGGGCTGCTGCACTCCGAACTGAGTAATAGACACAGGCAGCCTGGAGAGCCTCAACGGGCGCTAGCTAATGACATTGAGTGCCTCTCTCGGCGGGCATTCGCTCACATGCCCCCCTCCGTGCAGAGCGAGCTAGCACGGGACCAGTTCATACAGGCAGAGCGCCTAAGGAGCTGCGCATACAGACCCAGCTGGCTCATCCTRAGTCATTGCAGATAGCTTTGGAGATGGCTTTGAGAGGGAGCTGGTGTGGGCTGGGGCTTCAGCTGGGGCTTTGGTGGGGGTGCAGGGAGACAGACCCTCTGTGTGAGCTGGGGGGCAGAGCAGCCCGGAGCCGGAAAAGCCTGCATGGGTGGCTGAAATGACAGAACTCATTCGTGCTGTGTTGCTACAGGCGGCACAAAACACACGCCCTGGTCCCAGGGTCTGCCGGGGTTGTGGCCAGCCAGGCCATCTGCGCCGGGATTGCCTCAGGGAAACGGCTCGGGGTCCGCATAGACCGGGTAGTGCGGACCCCTGGCTTTCTATCCCAACCACCATCTTCTTCAGGAGGAGCSCACCGGCACAGACGGGGAAGCAAGGCTCCATTTCCCCCAGAAGCAGACAAGGGCAAGCGGATGGAGCCTGTTGTTGTGGTGGACCGGACCTGTGTTGGGGACTTTTGTCATGTCCCTGTCACTGTGGAGGGGGTGCCCTGCTCTGCCCTGGTGAACAGTGGGTCCACAGTAACCCTGGTGAGGCCAGATATTGTGCCAGGTTGGACTCACAACTGTGCAGCACCTGTGCAGCACCACACAGTCACAGGTGAGCTGGCACCCATGAAAGGGAAGGGAATAATGACTCTGACAGTAGGGGCAGGTCTGTGCGTCATCCTGTGTGGGTGGCGGCTGTGCAGGACTTGTATACTGGGGTTGGACTTTCTTAGGACCACAGGCTGCCAGTTAGACCTAAATGGGGGCACACTGAGCTTCCAGGGAGGGCCGGCAGTCACCATGCCCCCCCTAATGTCACATTCACTTAACTCAACAAACCCTTTACTCCAACAGTTAAAGCAGCAGAGACTCATGGCTGCACCCCCTCACCCACATCTGTGTGTGACTTTTCCCCAGCCCCCCTGTCACCTACGGCTGTGTGTTACATTACCCCAGCTACCTCCATKACACAGCCCTCTGTGAGCCCGGGCCGCGCCCCCCCAGCCCAGCTACCCCAGATGGGAGAGGAGAGGACACTGTCTGCAGTGAGGGAGATATGGGGGAGGAACTGTGTTGGTCTTGACCCCGARCAGCAGGAACGGTTGTGGCAGTTGCTGTTTGAATTCAGAGACAGCTTTGCGCTGAGTGAGGAAGAGGTGGGTCAGACTCATCTGGTGCAGCATGAGATCGACACAGGTGATGCTTGACCCATCAAGATGCGTCCCCGCCGTATCCCGCTGGCACGCCAGGCGGCAGACAAGGCTGTGTTGGAGATGCAGCGGGCAGACTTCATCAATGAAATAACTGAACCATGTTAAAATGTAAACACTCAACTATCACTTTTAAACGCCTCAATCAGAATASATTCCATTGATGAGATAGTCCACCTGGGTGTAGTCTTTCCTCCTGTAACTCTTATAGGCCTCTGTGAGGAAGAGAACAACTGTAACTAGGAAGAAGAGGCTGKKCGGTGCCAGTCGTCATGGTTCCGAAGAAGGGGGGCAAGCTGAGGTTCTGTGCGGACTACAGGAGGCTGAATTAGGTAACCAGGAAGGACTCATATCCCATACCAAGTATCGATGAGTCGCTGGACCTGGTTAGGGGGTCCTCCTGGTTCTCCTGACTAGACCTCCACAGTGGCTACTGGCAGGTGCCCCTCTCCCCAGAGGCCAGAGCCAAAACTGTGTTCTCCACTAACAGACAACACTGGCAGTTCAAGGTCCTGTGCTTCGGCCTGTGCAACGCTCCAGCTACTTTTGAGCGTTTGATGGACAGGGTGCTGGATGGCATCCCCGGACAGCAGTGTCTGGTATACCTCGATGACATCCTGGCCCATGGCAGCTCCTTCCAGTCAGCCCTGGTGGCGCTACGGCGTGTGCTGGAGAGGGCAGGTCTGAAGGTCAAGCCCAAGAAGGTCTGCCGCAGGTCTGAAGCTCCACCCCAAGAAGTGCCGCTTCATGAGGAGAGAGGTGTCCTTCTTGGGCCACCGAGTGGGGAAGGAGGGGATCAGCACCATGGAGGACAAGGTGGGGGCTGTCCGAGACTGGCMTACCCCCACCRACCAGCGTCAGCTGAAGAGCTTCCTGGGCCTGGCCTCGTACTACAGGAGGTTTGTACGGGGCTTCTCAAGCGTCGCTGCTCCCCTGAACCGCCTGCTGCCGAAGGACAAGGCTCTCACTTGGACAGTGGAGTGTGAGGAGGCGTTCAACACCCTCAAACGTGCACTGATCGAGGCCCCCGTGCTCACCCCCCCTGACCTCACCTTGCCCTTTATCCTGGACACRGACGCGAGCAATGTGGGCATGGGTGGGGTGCTGGCCCAGGTGGGGCCAAGGGGGAGAAAGTGGTGGCGTACTTCAGCAAAACATTTGACAAACATGAGCGCCGCTACTGTGTCACCCGGTGGGAGCTCTTGGCTGTTGTGGCTTCCGTCAAACACTTCAAGTACTACCTGGGTGGCCTGCCCTTTACTGTAAGGACTGACCACTCTGCTCTCCAGTGGCTCATGTCTTTCAGAGAGCCAGAGGGGCAGGTGGCACGCTGGTTGGAGGAGCTTCAGCTGTATGACTTCACAGTGGTGCACAGGGCAGGGGCACGCCACTCCAACGCCGACGCCATGTCCTGTCGGCCCTGTACTGCTGCCGGCTGCCGCCACTGTAAACGGAGAGAGGGACGGGAGAGAGAGCTGTGTGCAGAGGAGGGGGTCTGTGCCACAGTGTGTCGGGCGAGCGGGCCTGTCTGCTGTGAGCTGCAGAYTGTCGACGTGGCTGAATGGGGGCAGCAGCAGGGACGTGACACAGACCTACAACTAGTGCTACAGTGGGTAGAGGCGCAGGTGAGGCCACCATGGAAGAGGTGACAGCGCTCTCACTCGTGACCAAAGGGTTGTGGTCAAAGTTTGAGCGACTGCGGCTGGCTGATGGCGTGCTACAGTGGGCATGGAAGGAGTCAGCTACGGGAGAGGAGAGGTGGCAGGTGGTGGTCCCAAAAGCATTGCGGGAGGCTGTGCTCCAGACTACTCATGGGGGGGGGGACACTTTGGGGTCACAAAAACACTGCGCCGCCTCCGTCAGAGCTTTTACTGGGGGCAGCACAAGAGGGATGTGGAAGACTTTTGCTGCCGCTGTGACAACTGCACAGCGAGAAAGGGCCCCCCAGGCCACTCTCATGCTCAGCTCCAACAGTTCCCAGTGGGGGCTCCCATGGAGAGGGTGGGAGTGGATGTAGTTGGGCCGTTCCCCACCACAGACAGTGGAAACCGCTGGGTGCTCACGGCCATGGACTATTTCACAAAATGGCCCGAGGCCTATGCTCTGCCTGACCAGGAGGCAGAGACCATCGTCAACGCCCTGACAGTGGGGATGTTCAGCAGGTTTGGAGCTGCGGAGTCCATCCACAGCGACCAAGGCAGAAACTTTGAGTCCCGTGTGTTCGCCACCATGTGTGAGAGGCTGGGTATGCACAAGACCCACACTACTCCTCTCCATCCTCAAAGTGATGGCCTTGTGGAGCGCTTCAACAAAACGCTTGGACAGCAGCTGGCCATCGTCTCTGCCAAACATCAGCGTGACTGGGACAAGCACCTGCCTATGGTCCTCATGGCATGCCGCTCCGCTGTCCAAGACTCCACCTCCTGCACGCCTGCCCTCCTCATGCTGGGGAGAGAGATCCGCACCCTTGCGGAGATGGCGTTTGGTCGGCCCCTGGATATCCCTCATGTTCCCCCGGGGCCGGAGTATGCCCGGAGACTCGTGGACCGCCTGGAGACAGCCCACACCTTCGCCAGAGAGCAGCTGGTGAATGCAGGTGTTAGGCAGAAGAGGAACTATGACGTGCACTMCCGGGGAAGGCACTTTGTGGCTGGGGAGCTGGTCTGGGTCTACAGCCCCCTAACGAAAAAAGGTAGATGCCCCAAGTTGGACAGTCACTGGGTGGGACCCTGCAGCGTCCTGGGGAGTGTAGGGGAGGTTGTTTACCGGGTGCAGCTTCCTCCCAGGGGGAGAAAGTTGGCACTGCACCGGGACAGGTTAGCCCCATACAGAGGGGCCTCTGCTCCCCAAACCCCAGGGACCCCCATAATTCCCCTCTCTGGCAATGACATTCTCCAGGCACCCACCCCCAGGTGCCGCAGAHAAGGCTCCAGACAGCCCACTCCCCCTGTCTCCCTCCCTGTGTAACTGCGTGGTTCCCCGGAGCCACGGACTGTATTCCCCATTCYCGCTTCCCCTGTTTCACATCTGGACACTCCGCGACCACCAMGGCCATGCAGGCAAAGGAGACCTCCGGGTCGCTTCAGAGACTTTGTTTGTTCCCTCGGGGACGAGGGACTTTGTGGTGGGGGGGCTGTGTAGCGACCCGCACAGACAGCGGTGTGTTATGTGGTAGGCTATTAGTGGGTTGTGTTGTACTTACCAGTGTTCGTGGGGTCCGACATGCCAATCAACCTGCTATCTGCCAATCACGGGGATGCCTGGAATGTTCTGATGCCGGGCATCCTGGTGGTTGGCGGAGTGGCGTGGAGGGGGGTTGGGCAGGGGGATGGAGCATTGGAAGTTAAGACCAGGTTTAGCCATTGTTCTCTCTCTTACGTCTGGGCTTCACAAGAGAAGGTCATGGTTGACTTCTGGGGTATCTTTCAWTTATTTGGCGTGGGCTACGGCCAAACAGTAGCCTGTGTAAAGTTGGGTTAATAAACCGTCAATTCGTAAACTCAATCCTATGTCTGGACAATTTTTCCTTATGATCTAGTCAGGTCATTACAGTATGTAGTCCATTCCTTGCCATCTTGCGCAATATTGCTGACTCCATTAGAAGTTTGCACCAACTTTATGGAAGCCCATTTTCACTCCTATGTGTGTGTGTGTGTGTGGGCAATTGGACATCATTGGCAAAAGTGRGCATGTAACAAACCCATACTCGTCTTGACGCACTCACTTCCAAATCAAATTTTGGACAAGACTGACTTCATGACCAAAATGATCCTATTTACACGTTGTAGTCAATTTTGACACTAGAGTAAAACAAAACAACTCCAAAAACAATGAATTTACCAGTATTGATTTTGTTACTATGTTTGAGCAAAATAACACAGCATTAGCCATAGCCATGGCAAAATTAATAGAATTTAAGGAAATTAGCTTTGAAACTGAAAATTTAAGGAAATTAGCTTTGAAACTGAAGATATTATAATCTCAGCTCCAGGACAGAATATGAAGATTCGCAGGAAATTACCTTTAAAGGTCCAATGCAGACATTGTTTTAATTTATTTATCAACTTATTTCTGGGTAACAATTATTCATGGTAACAGTAAAAAATACCTTACTGTGATTGTTATCAATTTAAATTGTCAAAAATATATGAAAATAGCTTCTTAGCAAAGAGCAATTTCTCAAGCAATAATTTTGCTAGGACTGTCTGGGAGTGGTCTGAGTGAGGGGCCTAAATGGACGAGCCTAATGCGAGGGATATGTATAGCCTAACGACTCACACTAAATTCTTCCACTGTTCCGTTGTTCAAAAAAAGCTATCAGCGATTTGTTCGTCTCTAATCAATCAGAGTATCAAAGCCAATTTAACATTTTCAAACCGCCGCTTTACCCACGTGTGTTCTGGCTCTGACCTAACCCATCGGGTTCTGGTACAATCGGATGACCCCAAATGTGTTCGAATTCGGTGAAGAGTCTGGGAGATACTCAGATCCAGACTCATTGTGGAGAAGAAACTTACGTCCGTGGGTGTGTCGTAGTGTTCGGATGGAGCAAGGAGTCTGGGTAGCCAGGCAAGGATATGTAACCTGAAAACGAGRTGTTATTGACAGAGAGGTTTCTAACTCTCTTTGTTATTGGTCTATTAACCTCTCTAGGGTATGTGGGATGGTAGCGTCTCACCTCGTCAACAGCCAGTGAAACTGCAGGGCGCCAAATTCAAAACAACAGAAATCCCATAATTAAAATTCTCAAAACATACAAGTATTTTACACCATTTTTAAGTACCACTGTGTTGTAAATCCTGCCACAGTGTCCGTTTCAAAAAGGCTTTACGACGAAAGCACACCAAACGATTATGTTAGGTCAGAGCCAAATCACAGAAAAACACAGCCATTTTTCCAGCCAAAGAGAGGAGTCACAAAAAGCAGAAATAGAGATAAAATGAATCACTAACCTTTGATGATCTCATCAGATGACACGCATAGGACTTCATGTTACACAATACATGTATGTTTTGTTCGGTAAAGTTTATTTATATCCAAAAATCTCAGTTTACATTGGTGCGTTATGTTCAGTAGTTCCAAAACATCCAGTGATTTTGCAGAGAGCCACATCAATTTACAAAATACTCATATAAACATTGTTAAAAGATACAACTTTATGCATGGAATTTTAGATCCACTTCTATCCACTTCTGTAGATTTCAAAAAGACTTTACGGAAAAAGCACACCATGCAATAATTCTGAGTACAGCGCTCAGAGACCAACACAACCCAAACAGATATCCGTCATGTTGTGTAGTCAACAGAAGTCAGAAATAGCATTATAAATATTCACTTACCTTTGATGATCTTCATCAGAATGCACTCCCAGGAATTCCAGTTCCACAATAAGTGTTTGTTTTGTTCGATGAAGTCCATCATTTACAGTGGGGAGAACAAGTATTTGATACACTGCCGATTTTGCAGGTTTTCCTACTTACAAAGCATGTAGAGGTCTGTAATTTCTATCATGGGTACACTTCAACTATGAGAGACGGAATCTAAAACAAAAATCCAGAAAATCACATTGTATGATTTTTAAGTAATTAATTTGCATTTTATTGCATGACATAAGTATTTGATACATCAGAAAAGCAGATCTTAATATTTGGTACAGAAAACTTTGTTTGCAATTACAGAGATCATACGTTTCCTGTAGTTCTTGACCAGGTTTGCACACACTGCAGCAGGGATTTTGGCCCACTCCTCCATACAGATCTTCTCCAGATCCTTCAGGTTTCGGGGCTGTCGCGGGGCTATACGGACTTTCAGCTCCCTCCAAAGATTTTCTATTGGTTTCAGGTCTGGAGACTGGCTAGGCCACTCCAGGACCTTGAGATGCTTCTTACGGCGCCACTCCTTAGTTGCCCTGGCTGTGTGTTTCGGGTCGTTGTCATGCTGGAAGACCCAGCCACGACCCATCTTCAATGCTCTTACTGAGGGAAGGAGGTTGTTGGCCAAGATCTCGCGATACATGGCCCATCCATCTCCCCCTCAATACGGTGCAGTCATCCTGTACCCTTTGCAGAAAAGCATCCCCAAAGAATGATGTTTCCACCTCCATGCTTCACGGTTGGGATGGTGTTCTTGGGGTTGTACTCATCCTTCTTCTTCCTCCAAACACGGCGAGTGGAGTTTAGACCAAAAAGCTCTATTTTTGTCTCATCAGACCACATGACCTGCTCCCATTCCTCCTCTGGATCATCCAGATGGTCATTGGCAAACTTCAGACGGGCCTGGACATGCGCTGGCTTGAGCAGGTGGACCTTGCGTGCGCGCTGCAGGATTTTAATCCATGACGGTGTAGTGTGTTACTAATGGTTTTCTTTGAGACTGTGGTCCCAGCTCTCTTCAGGTCATTGACCAGGTCCTGCCGGTGTAGTTCTGGGCTGATAACTCACCTTCCTCATGATCATTGATGCCCCACGAGGTGAGATCTTGCATGGAGCCCCAGACCGAGGGTGATTGACCGTCATCTTGAACTTCTTCCATTTTTCTAATAATTGCGCCAACAGTTGTTGCCTTCTCACCAAGCTGCTTGCCTATTGTCCTGTAGCCCATCCCAGCCTGTTGCATGTCTACAATTTTATCCCTGATGTCCTTATACAGCTTCTTGGTCTTGGCCATTGTGGAGAGGTTGGAGTCTGTTTGATTGAGTGTGTGGACAGGTGTTTTTTATTACAGGTAACGAGTTCAAACAGGTGCAGTTAATACAGGTAATGAGTGGAGAACAGGAGGGTTCTTAAAGAGAAAACTAACAGGTCTGTGAGAGCCGGAATTCTTACTTGGTTGGTAGGTGATCAAATACTTATGTCATGCAATAAAATGCAAATTAATTACTTAAAAATCATACAATGTGATTTTCTGGATTTTGTTTTAGATTCCGTCTCTCACAGTTGAAGTGTACCTAGATAAAAATTACAGACCTCTACATGCTTTGTAAGTAGGAAAACCTGCAAAATCGGCAGTGTATCAAATACTTGTTCTCTCCCCACTGTATGTCCAAATACCTCCTTTTTGTTAGCGCGTTTAGCCCAGTAATCAAATTCATGACGCGCGATCACTAGGTGCAGACGAAAAGTCTAAAAGTTCCGTTACAGTCCGTAGAAACATGTCAACGATGTATAGAATCAATCTTTAGGATGTTTTTAACATAAATCTTCAATAATGTTCCAACCGGAGAATTCCTTTGTCTTCAGAAATGCAATGGAACGCAAGCTAACTCTCTCACGTGAACGCGCCTGGTCAGCTCGTAGCTCTCTGGCAGACCTCTGACTCATTCCCCTCTCATTCACAGTAGAAGCCTCAAACAAGGTTCTAAAGACTGTTGACATCTAGTAGAAGCCTTAGGAAGTGCAATATGACCCCATTTCCACTTTATCTTGGATAAGCAAAGAGTTGAAAAACTACAAACCTCAGATTTCCCACTTCCTGGTTGGATTTTTCTTAGGTTTTTGCCTGCCATATGAGTTTTGTTATACTCACAGACATAATTCTAACAATTTTAGGAACTTCATAGTGTTTGCTATCCAAATCTACTAATGATATGCATATCCTAGCATCTGGGCCTGAGTAGCAGGCAGTTTACTCTGGGCACACTTTTCATCCGGACGTGAAAATACTGCTCCCTACCCTATCCTGGCGGCCTATTCAAACCGCACTTACACTAAAAGGGCATTATCATATTTCACAATTTCACAGAATTATTTCTATACCTCATAGTATGGAATACTGTATATATACACACACACACACACAACACGGGGAAATCAAGTTTTTGACTGCACTTGGCTCTTAAAACTTAAACATTTTATCTCAGCTCCATGGTAGAATGTGTAGAATTGTAGGAAATTAGCTACAAAACTGCAAACACTTCTCTCAGCTCCATAGAGAAATGTGTAGAATTGCAGAAAATTGGTTTAAATGTGCAAAACATTTCTCTCCACTGCCAAGATGGGGTACTCTAAAATGTTCTCTAAATTTCAGCCGTGCTGACGGCCCTCCATGTCCCTGGACACGCCACCTGCCAAGGGGGTGCCATGCCCACCACCTAAGTCCCTTTTTGGTCCGGAAAGAAAACCCTGGATGTGTGTGTGTTTGTGTGTGTGTGTTGTGTGGTGTGTGTGTGTGGTGTGTGTGTGTTGTGTGTGTGTGTGTTGTGGTGTGTGTGTGTGTGTGTGTGTGTGTGTGTGTGTGTGTGTGTGTGTGTGTGTGTGTGTGTGTGTGGTGTGTGTTGTGTGTGTGTGTGTGTGTGTGTGTGTGTGTGTGTGTGTGTGTTGTCTTATTGTGCTTGCATATGCATGCGTGTGCATATGAGAAGTGGGTGTTTGGTGTGTGTGTGAGTCCACATCCCCTGTCCCTCTGCCTTTTCAGAAGCTTTTCAGCCCGTTACCATACCACCATGACATTTCTGAATATTTTCAACCATTTCCAAGTCATGGTTTCAATTCAAAATTCTTGCCGCTCCAATCCCCCTGCCAGTGCGCCAGTTACAGAGGGCAACCAGTACCACAGATAAGACATAATAAATAGGCTTAGCAAGAAACTACTCAGTATTTTGAATTAGTATATAGAATTAGACATATGCTGTATCAAAGATTACCACATAGGCTACCACCTCTGAACTGATGAGCTAACCTGCCAATGTTTGGCTCAAGAAGCATACCTCTGGATTTCACTAGCTGTGTGAGTCATCGACAGCGCCTCTGTCCATTCTCTCCAACATGAGACTGGCAACGCCTCAATCTCTCTTCTTTACCAACGCAGTGGCAGCTAACACGCTGAGTCATCAGTCGATCAATAAGCAGAATAAATTCCTCCAGCCAGGATGCTCTGACACTGAAAGAAGGGTTGTGTATATAGCTACATCTAATGTGTGCTGCCATCAACAATATATATGTGCAAACCTCTGAGGTGTGACTTTAAACTGTCATTAACTTCCTGTCCGAGAGCCACTACAGTACATGCCTGGCTACCATTTGGTACCGAAAAGTAGCAATTTACAGACACGGTAGATAGGCTTGTTATAATGTTTGGGTGAAATACGGTCCATCAGGRGCAGCCTTACCTCCTCTAACAACAACAGGCCGGCCGGGGGAATGCTAAGCAGCTAAGCAGCTTGATTGAGACAGGGCTGCTTACAAACAGTCCTGTGTTCGAGCTACATCTCTCTCCCCGGCAACACTAAAGAGAATGAGAGATCATCTCCTCTCACTCCTTTGATCTGCGCAAATGAGATGTCGAATAATTAGTGTGGCATGAAAACAAAGTGCCCGTCGCTCACTTCTCTCAAAGGGCTTGCTGAGTAAATGTCAGCAACAGGGAAAAAACCCCTGCCTTAATAATAATCACATTACCGCAGAGGTCTCAAATGAATTTCGCTCTGTAGGAATGTAATCCAGGGGACTCAGAAAGTCACGGTGTGTTGTCTCTCGTGTTAGGGAAGTAACTCACTATACTCAGGTACCTCGCGCAATGGCAAGTCTTTAGCGTTGTTCAGACACTGATGTCCATGTAGCACCACCGTAACTGAATGTGACAGTTGCATTGTCATCACTATGAGCGATGACCAGGTTWTAGTGAACGAGTGCAAAGGTTATACAAAGGTCAAACACAATAACAAAGAGGTAGCATTCCGAATAATAATTGTTCTTGTTTTTTGTTGTTGTTGTTGTTTGGTCCAGGGTTTGCCTCCCCACCTACCTTGTTTTATGTTGTTGACCATCGTAGACCCTTGAAGTGTAGGTGTCTTAGTTCAAAAGACACATTGTTGGAAACTTCCCCTCACAGGTAGGCAACAGTGAGTAAAGGTAGGATGATGTTCCAAGCATGAGGTCTGCCAGTAGAGTTAGATCAGGTAGTGTGAGCTGTCTTCCCGTCTGTCTCTCTGTTTGTGTAGCTACTACAGTTTGATAATCAGATAGAAGCAAGTCTTTCATGAAGCCGCTCTGGGCTGTGAGAAGGGCTSAAACTTTCTCCAAACGGAACCATTGAAATGGAGGAGGAACTTTTCTGTCTGCCAGATTCGGCTGGCCTGCTTGTGAACCCGGAAAGCTCAAATCCCATCTCTGGCAGAGAGAAAGAAAACGAGAGGGGGGAGATGGGTGGAAGAAAAGTAGGAGCGAGAAGAAGGAAGAGGGGCGCTTGGTTAAATTCATGGGTGAGAAATAAGCTCATATTGCTTGAAATCTCCCTGGATATATTTCAGGGAGGTGTCTAAGAGCCCATTATAAATATTAATAGCAAAGGGCACCACATTTTCCTGCTTCAGAAGATTGGAGCCTAGAGGGGTGGGGGCGCAATATTACCATGTTATTGTGTGTTCAATACACATGAATTGTCAAGGCATGTAGACATCTGGGAACAAATCCGCCATGTATGTCGTGCATCTGATAAAATGGCCATATGTTTTGTCCCATTCCTCATATCAATCTTCTCGAATCTCAAATAAAAATCTAGTTTTTACCATAGTTTTCTATTTGCTTTTAGGTATTATATTTAGCGAATAGATTTTCAGTAATGTGTGCTGCCAAGCAACATATCAAAGTCAGAGATATGAAATAGTCAAACAAGTTGTCGTCTAACCCTTTATATACTATGTTGACTGAGCAAGCTTGCCCATGTTAAAGACCTGTGTTTCTCAAACACCTCCTTCACCCTTCACCCTTCGCCCCTAACCCCTAACCATATGCCCTGAACCCTATCCACTACAACAAGTGAGGAGGCATGCCCAGTTATAAAGACCTGGCTGGGTAAACGGATCCGACACTAGAGGAGATTCATTAACGTAGGTCCCACGAGGGGGCCATGGGAATAATTACCTATTAGGCTGGCGTCAGGCGCCGGGGTGCATTGGTGTGGCAGAAATGGGGGGGGGGGGAAATCGAGGGGCTCTGAACGTGCTCCCTGAGCACCGGAGCATACAGGGCATCAGTGTTAAATAYAGAGCGTCGTTTAATCTAATGCTTCAGTCGCTCGCTGCGATCGCTTGTCAGTTTTGCCAGCTAATTATAAAGTAGCCACATGCGCGGCTGACACATTCTCCCTTCTCTCCCCCCTTTTTCTTTGCAACTCTCTCCTCCTTTCCACCGCTCATTTCTCTTCCCATCTACCTCTGTTTTTATATCTACCTCTCCTCTTTCCTCTTCTTTGTTAGGATACGATTTGTTGAATATCCACGTTTGACCTCTAGCTACCAACAGAAAACCACAAAGGCAGCCAAATAAATCATTCAGCACAAAGACAGAGTCAAACGGTAGGAAATGGTGTCCCGAAATAACAAACAGGATTATGTGAGGGTTACTAAATTGTTGGATAGTTGGTGTGTGTGTTCTTTGTCTTACAGTAATTGATCACTTAGCCTACTCCCATTGCTTAGCTAGCTGCCAGATACAGTCTGGGTGACCAGAACATATATCGATCCGCCTTCTAATATCTCTCAGTGATAATGACACAGGTCACAGGTCACAGTGGCAGGCGACAGGGGTGGCAGAGTGGGGTTAGTGTATCAGTGGAGCTCGAGAAACTAGAAGCTTTTCAATGTCAAAGGGCGTTATGGAGCTTGCAAGGAGCTTTGTGGCACCATGGCACATTGCTTTGAAGTGTTTTTCTCTCTCCCAGGCTTCATTCACCTGGTAGGCGTTTAGCAGACGTGTGAAGAAAGACGTGGTTGACGGTAGACCCCTCCAACCCCCCCCACCCATCTCTTCATGTATTTTTTTCACATCTTCTCTCTCATCTCTCATTCCTTGGGCTCGTTCACTGACAGAAGTAGATGGGAAACCATGGCTGGTAGGGGGATGGGGTTGGGTTGTCAGAGACGTCGCTCTCTCTCTCCCTCGCCAGGGGATTTTGAGAAGTGTGTCTCGGAGCACAGGTGAGATGGGTTGTATGTCAGCAGTGTAAACAGGTTCCCTGCTGTTTCCTCTTTCTCTCCTCTTGCTCTCTCTATGGACCCCTATAACTCTTCTGTGTGAAAAGCCCTATAGGCATAAAGAAGCTGTCCAACACCTACGATTCAGACCCCTATCGCTCAGAGATGGAGAGAGAGAAAGGATAGATAGACAGATGAACAGACAGACTATATTGAAAAACATTTAGTAAAACATTTTCACACATACGGTGCACGCGTACGTGCGTGCGTGCGTGCGTGCATGCGGTCACCGACGTGAAGTTCATAGGAGGATATCAAATTGGGTGTCAAATGAAACCCAAGAGTCTATATTGTTTTTAATKAATGCATATAAAGATTAGGAATAAGCTAAGGCTTTGATTTCTGATCAAACCGGTGGAAAGGGGTCTTAGAAAACATCTACCAGGAAAAGTCTTAATGGAAATACATCAAAACACTATAGTGTTAAAGACCCCTGCCAAATAATATCAACACTTACAGTTTATTTMGTTTCTAATATCAGCACATTTAGTTTGGGAAATGTTGTTCTGCCTTCTGTAAATTTAACAAACATTGCCTTGTGCCTTGAAATTCCGTTACCAAAAATCCACATACCTTTAATTAAGATATTTTCTCATTTCACTCCCTCGTGAGGAGGGAGGATAATGAAAGATCACAGAAGTAACAAGTAAAAGTAAACCTAAATTAGTTATGGTATTTTTACTGATATACATTTTATGAACTATTAAGTGATTAAGCTCTAAATTCCGTTACCAAATTCGGAAAGGAATTTCTGAAAAATCGGTAACGGAATTTCTGCAATTGAATGGGAAGTCATAGTAGTCACAAACCACAGTTGGGTTCACAAGTTTGGACAGCACAGTACGGTACAGTACATCACAGGAGAGTACATCAAAGAAAAGTCTAGTTCAGTACAGTACTGTAAAGTAGAGTTCAGTAGGGCACACTATAGTTAAGTATACTATAATGTACTGTATTGTGCTGTGTTATACTCTACTTTAATGTACTGTACTGTACCCTACTTTACTGTACTCTACTGTACTGAACTATACTGTACTGAAGTCTACTGTACTCTACTGAGCTCTACTGTGCTGTACTTTGATGTCCAAACTTATGAAACATACACGTCTATGGTTGATTCAGATTTGGCCCGGTCTGGACCAACCAAATTTGGTCTTGTTTGGTGGCGGAGCTCATTAAAATAATAGGGTCAGTGGTAGACTAATACTCAAATATGCACAGGAGGATATTGCTTATTTATAAGRTACCAGTCAAAAGTTTGGACACACCTACTCATKCAAGGGTTTTTCTTTATTTTAACAATTTTCTACATTGTAGAATAATAGGGAAGACATTAAAACTATKAAATAACACATATGGAGTCATGTAGTAACCAAACAAGTGTTAAACAAATAGATTTTAGATTTTAGATTCTTCAACGCATTCTCTCAACCAGCTTCACCTGGAAGGCTTTTCCAACAGTCTTGAAARAGTTCTCACATATGCTGAGCACTTGATGGCTGCTTTTCCTTCACTCTGCAGTCCAACTCATCCCAAACCATCTCAATTGGGTTGAGGTCAGGTGATGGTGGAGGCCAGGTTATCTGATGCAGCACTCCATTACTCTCCTTCTTGGTCAAATAGCCCGGAGCCTGGAGGTTTGGTTGGGTCATAGTCCCACTAAGCGCAAACCAGATGGGATGGCGTATCGCTGCAGAATGCTGTGGTAGCCATGCTGGTTAGGTGTGTCTTGAATTCTAAATAAATCACAGACAGTGTCACCAGCAAAGCAACCCCACGGTGGGAACCACACATGCGGAGATCATCCGTTCACCTAATCTGCGTCTCAACAAAGACACTGCGGTTGGAAGTTTTGGACTCATCAGACCGAAGGACAGATTTCCACCGGTCTAATGTCCATTGCTCGTGTTTCTTGGCACAAGCAGGTATCTTCTTATTATTGGTGTCCTTTAGTAGTGGTTTCTTTGCAGCAATTCGACCATGAAGGCCTGATTCATGCAGTCTTCTCTGAACAGTTGATGTTGAGATGTGTATCTTACTTGAACTCTGTGAAACATTTATTTGGGCTGCAATTTCTGAGGCTGGTAACTCTAATGAACTTATCCTCTGCAGCAGAGGTACCTCTGGGTCTTCCTTTCCTGTGGCAGTCCTCATGAGAGCCAGTTTCATCATAGCGCTTGATGGTTTTTGCGACTGCACTTGAAGAATACTTTCAAAGTTCTTGAAATTCTCTGCATTAACTGACCTTCATGTATTAAAGAAATGATGGACTGTCGTTTCTCTTTGCTTATTTTRGCTGACTTGGTCTTTTACCAAATAGGGCTATCTTCTGTATGACCCCCCCTACCTTGTCACAACATAACGCATTAAGAAGGAAAGAAATTCCACAAATTAACTTTTAACAAGGCACACCAGTTAATTGAAATGCATTCCAGGTTACTACCTCATGAAGCTGGTTGAGAGAATGCCAAGAGTGTGCAAAGCTGTCATCAAGGCAAAGGGTGACTGAAGAATCTCAAATATAAAATATATTTTGATTTGTTTAACACTTTTTTTGGTTAGTGTATGATTCCTTTGTGTGTTATTTAATAGTTTTGATGCCTTCACTATTATTCTACAATATAGAAAATAGTAAAAATAAAGAAAAACTTAAATGAGTAGGTGTGTCAAAACTTTTGACTGGTACTGTATATTTGTGAACCTATTTAGGATCACCAAGAAGAGAATGCAAATCATATCCATAATTATGCATTTCTGTGTAGTACAGATCAGGGACGCATGCTGAAATTACCGCAATTCCGTTACAGGGTGTAAATCCACTTCACTTATTGGAGTTCAATAACCAAAATCGATTTTTTTTTCAAAGTCAATGTGTCATGTTGGCACCCCGTTTCTTTCTGCAGACAACGTGGAATCTTATTTCAGAGCAGATATTTAACAGTGTGCTGAGTGCTGAATAATTTGATTTGGATTTAGTGTTGCTCAGAAGAATGACACAATTTCAACTGGGATTAATAGGGATTTAATTCAATCTGGCCCGGCCCCGAAATAGCTCTCCCCATGTCCTGCTGTTCGCCTGCAAGCACCTGCTGTTCGCCTGCAAGCACAGCTGCATCTGGCATGGGGTAGGGGGGGTTTCTTGGTTGTGTGGGGTCTAAGAACGTGTGAGTGTGTGTGTGTGTGTGTGTGTGTGTGTGTGTGTGTGTGTGTGTGTGTGTGTGCAGACAGTGTCACCAGCAAGAAGCAACCCACGGTGGGACCACACATGCGGAGATCATCCGTTCACCTAATCTGCGTCTCAACAAAGACACTGCGGTTGGAAGTTTTGGACTCATCAGACCGAAGGACAGATTTCCACCGGTCTAATGTCCATTGCTCGTGTTTCTTGGCACAAGCAGGTATCTTCTTATTATTGGTGTCCTTTAGTAGTGGTTTCTTTGCAGCAATTCGACCATGAAGGCCTGATTCATGCAGTCTTCTCTGAACAGTTGATGTTGAGATGTGTATCTTACTTGAACTCTGTGAAACATTTATTTGGGCTGCAATTTCTGAGGCTGGTAACTCTAATGAACTTATCCTCTGCAGCAGAGGTACCTCTGGGTCTTCCTTTCCTGTGGCGGTCCTCATGAGAGCCAGTTTCATCATAGCGCTTGATGGTTTTTGCGACTGCACTTGAAGAAACTTTAAAAGTTCTTGAAATTCTCTGCATTAACTGACCTTCATGTATTAAAGAAATGATGGACTGTCGTTTCTCTTTGCTTATTTTGGCTGACTTGGTCTTTTACCAAATAGGGCTATCTTCTGTATGACCCCCCCTACCTTGTCACAACATAACGCATTAGAAAGGAAGAAATTCCACAAATTAACTTTTAACAAGGCACACCAGTTAATTGAAATGCATTCCAGGTTACTACCTCATGAAGCTGGTTGAGAGAATGCCAAGAGTGTGCAAAGCTGTCATCAAGGCAAAGGGTGACTGAAGAATCTCAAATATAAAATATATTTTGATTTGTTTAACACTTTTTTTGGTTAGTGTATGATTCCTTTGTGTGTTATTTAATAGTTTTGATGCCTTCACTATTATTCTACAATATAGAAAATAGTAAAAATAAAGAAAAACTTAAATGAGTAGGTGTGTCAAAACTTTTGACTGGTACTGTATATTTGTGAACCTATTTAGGATCACCAAGAAGAGAATGCAAATATATCCATAATTATGCATTTCTGTGTAGTACAGATCAGGGACGCATGCTGAAATTACCGCAATTCCGTTACAGGGTGTAAATCCACTTCACTTATTGGAGTTCATAACCAAAATCGATTTTTTTTTCAAAGTCAATGTGTCATGTTGGCACCCCGTTTTCTTTCTGCAGACAACGTGGAATCTTATTTCAGAGCAGATATTTAACAGTTTATGGAAATCGTGAACACATAAACCACTAAAGGAGATTTTACCAACATTTTGTTACCAAACTTTGCATCTGCACAGTTCTTCCAGAATGTGTTTTTGTAAAATGTTCTGTGTAAATTGATAAAGTAGTCATTGTGCATAGAGCATAGTTTGTTAAACTTTAAAATAATATTAAGTGAAAGTCCCAGCATAATTCTGTTACCGAGAATTGCCTGTGTGTGTGTGTGTGTGTGTCCCACCCTGGTAACAGTACGTGTGTGGCTCTGCTGTTGGATGGGCATGTCAAAACTGTCAGGATTTACACTAATCAAACTCCACACACACACTGCCGGCTGCTTCCTCTCCACACGATTCCTTCACACACACGTCCATCTTTCTCCACTCAGCTGTGTCCATCACACAACTAGATGGTTATGTGGGAGGTGTAGGTCTGATTGACCACTTCATACAGAACACACACACACACGGAAGTACATATTCCACATACCTTACAAAATAGGTGAAAGTTACAAGGACAGAGAGCGAGTAAGGAAGGGAAGATAAATAGAGAAACCATTCTTGTGAATTCACCAGATGTACAGGGGATTGCAGACTAGAGGCTCCAGTGTGTTCTCCTGTGATTTAGTTCTGCCATCTTCAGAGGGCATACTGTTGTCCCAATGACGAATCCCAGTCAGTCCTTTCATTAGGGACGTTTCTACTGGCTCTAGATTGTCACTAGTAATTAGCTCAGCCTTTATAAAACCACAGCTTGCGAAACACTGAACAGAGGCAAGATGGGGGGGAGCCTTGGGGGGGGGAGGGGCAGGCTCCGAGTGCTGAATAATTTGATTTGGATTTAGTGTTGCTCAGAAGAATGACACAATTTCAACTGGGATTAATAGGGATTTAATTCAATCTGGCCGCGGCCCCGAAATAGCTCTCCCCATGTCCTGCTGTTCGCCTGCAAGCACCTGCTGTTCGCCTGCAAGCACAGCTGCATCTGGCATGGGGTAGGGGGGGTTTCTTGGTTGTGTGGGGTCTAAGAAACGTGTGA
>NC_036869.1:21128993-21133275 GCF_002910315.2 Salvelinus sp. IW2-2015 | reverse complement strand
GTGTGTGTGTGTGTGTGTGTGTGTGTGTGTGTGTGTGTGTGTGTGTGGTGTTTTCTCTGACATCACCTCAGCACGTCGCTGCCTGCTTCATCTATTTAATTATAGACTAAATGCCTGGAGCTTGTTTGCTATCAGAGTACCGACATGAATGTCTCTCTTTCATCTTGCTCTCTCTTGTTTCACTCGTTCTAATGTTTATTGCATATCTACAGCATATCTGTTCATTGCAACATCTTATAATCATCTGGAGAGAATTGACCGCCTACAAATCTATACATGAACATCTGTACGTTTAAAATCTGCTAATTCTCCATTGTCTGCACATATATATAGGGTCCTCAATGACATCCAGATCGATGTGTGTCGACTGCACAGTACCACTGTACAACCTCCATGTCCTGCATGCCCTCTGAGCCCCTCATATCCGTCACTCAACACATCTGTTGTCCTCTCCTTAATCGTGTTACAATGGAGCCTGGATGTAGCTAGCTTCAGCCTTTAAGGGAGAGAGTGGTGCAAGAGGAAAGAGTAAGAKGACTAAATAGTAGTGCTGAGAGAGTCGTGCTTTTTGAGGTCGGTTCWGGTTTCTTATACGAAAAAATAATCACGGTTTCAATTTCTTTTTTAACATGAAATGCATCCTGAAATAATGACGTTACAATGATTTTAGAGCTTTTTCATTGAAATTCCAAAGCCAAAAATAGTGAACATTCAATTGCCAAAACTTTGAAAATATTCCATTGTCTGTGTAATGTCCATATTGGGTGGACATCAATAGAAAAAAAGGATAAATTATAATACATCGTTTTAATTTGATGACTTTATTCTTTTTCATTCCTTATAGATGCACAACGCAGAAATCGCTCCACCATTTCCTGGTTGCTAAAATTATAATAGTTTGCCTAATTTCAGTTTGTGACTAAACAAGCAAGTATAGTGTAGAGAATCATTGTACCATCTAAACCGCTGTGAAATATTGTATTTTCAGCTGTTTGAAGCTGGTATACAAAACCAAAAGTAAAACAAAAAACTTCAGCAGRGGAAGCATAGAAATAGCGCACATAGAACAGGCCGCTTCTTAGACTTGCTTTCAATGCGAATGACAGATCTATGACTCACATTTCTATGTTCATTTGGTCKGATCGGCCAAAAAGTTACATATTGCAGCTTTAAAGTAATCTTCTCATCTCTGCTCCGGCAGTAGCAGTCAGCCAGCCAGGCCATCTAACATTACGTCTTCCCCATACTGTACTGTATTTAGTCATCCTATTTAGCTAGCCTGATTCAGTATGCTGCAGAGCTGTCACTCTCGTCTTTGTGTTATGCACATTCCTCTCTCATGCAGTTTATGCGGTCTGTGTTTATCTTACCTAACGTAGGAGGCATAAAATAAAAGTGTAACCGCCCAGAGATCTGTTACATTATAATAACGAGATGCTCATGTTTCCGCTCTCACGATGGTAGTCGTTGTCCCAAAGGCGGGAAGGCAAGCGACAAGCTTAGGTCCAAAATAAGCCCATACAAATGCATTGTGCTTATTTTGAACAGATTTTGACGAGAGTGAAACCTCTCGCTTCGCCTATTCCGCTCTGATCCGTCTCAGAGACCGAAATAACTGCCCAAATGATGGATTATGGTCATTGTAGTTAATTACCACGTTTCTGCGCTGAACTAGGTTGAATATTTGCTTAATGAAAGCTAMCACTCCCTTCAGCCCAATGTCCCACATAGTTCTTGACTTGATTTCTCAGATTTCTCCCATGAATAATTTGATTTCTCTCTATAGAAAAGACACGTTGGACTCACAACAACAACAAAAATCTAAATTAAATTCAAGTAATTGAACCGACGTCAGGCAATAATTTTTTTTAATAACCCCCCCAGAAAAATTGGTTAATCGCTCAGCACTACTAAGTAACATTTCAAAGTTTTGGAAATTCACTTTCGAAAGTTTCTCATTGCAAGAATTGAAGAGAGATTTTCCCTTTCACAAGTCTTCAGTCAGGTGAAGTATTCTGAGCAATACAGGAGAGACTACTGGCTGTGCTGCACAATAGGTCATTATGCACTGACCTTGTCCTTACAGAGGAAAGGCAGAGCAAAAACAAGGTAACTGCCGGAAGCACTCAAGTTGACAGACTGAGAGGGGAAGATGTGAGTCACCTCCAGTTGAAAGAGCTAACACTGCAAATAGCACTGCAGCTACAGTCGAGTACACAAAAGAAAGGCTTCTGCACTTCGAATCAAATGTTATTTGTCACATGCGCCGAATACAACAGGTGTAGACCTTACAGTGAAATGCTTACTTACAAGCCCTTAAAAGCAGTAACCGGCTCCTAAATGTACTACCTAGGCCATATGTCACTCACACTCTTAGTAAAACCAGCCATGAAGTGCTTTGAAAGTCTGGTCATGGCTCACATCAACACCATTATCCAGAAACCCTAGACCCACTCCAATTTGCATACCGCCCCAACAGATCCACAGATTATGCAATTCATCATCTCTACGCACTCCATGTCCTTTCCACCTGGACAAAAGGAACACTACCTGAGAATGCTCTATTCATTGACTACAGCTCAGTGTTCACACACCATAGTGCCCTCAATGCACGTCCTCACCTAAGCTAATGAATCCTGGGACGTCCAAAACGCCTCTCCTCATCCACTATCTCGCACAAGGTGCAAAGGACCACTTGTTAGGGGTTTTCCTAGAATCACAATGATCACAACTCGCTGTATCGACACTATTCATGCCAACGCCTAGACTGGCTCTCCTTCCTCCTCTCTTCCTTTGCCGACCGCTCGTATCCAATTCTTCCTCTTCCTCTACCCTCTTGGCTCTCTGTCCATTTGTGGGCAATCCATGTGTTCAAGAACAGGTAATCTGACCTTTGACCTATTTATAGGCCTATACTACAGTAAAGCAGTGAATTGGTTAGTGATCAGTTAAGCTATTATGTTTGCACATGTGAGGAGGTGGTGTGTGTGACCTGGTGAATAAGTGTAGCATTTTGATTGGTTGTGTTTGGAAAAGGAAAGCAAGTCACTTCCTGTTAGTTTTTTTGTGTTTTAGGTAGAGAATTGTGTGTAGTGTTTTGGGAAAAAAGTGTTTTATGAATTGACAACTGAGTCAAAGGCTGAGAAATAGCTATGGTTTTGGATATTTTGGTGTGGTAGGTTTGGCACTTTGAGTGAGTGTTTCAAAATTTCTGTGACATGAAAAGATTTTGGTTGTGTAAGCAGTTGGAAAAAAACCTGTAAAACATCAGTCAAACAATGACTCCACTAAGGCAGTAGGGCCTAACGGTATCAGCTTAAAAGGATTCCCACAATAATAAAATCATGAACATTCAGGCCGCAGAGACATGTGTGTTTGTTAAGGTCACTAAACAAGCCCTCCCACCAGAAAAATAATTCACTAACAATATGCGTCTTTCGACACTGCGAGACATGACTTTAAATGGAGGCATTTAAGTGTCAAGTTTTAAGTCATGCCACACTAAAGACAGCCATGCACCCTGGGCGGCAGGTAGCCTAGTGGTTAGAGAATTGGGCCGCAGTAACCGAAAGGTTGGCTAGATTTGAAATCCCTGAGCTGACAGGTAAAAATCTGTCGGTTCTGCCTGACAAGGGTAGTTTTCCACTGTTTCCCTAGGTTGTCATTGTAATATAGAAATTTGGTTCTTTAACTTAACTGTAAATAAAAAGACATGTGCTTGCGTATCTGCTTTTGAAATTGTAATATTGTAAATGGCTTATTTGACCCTTATTGCATTCCTGTTACGTAATCCCAGCTCTGATACGTTTACTTAACTGTGTCTATAAGTTGTATTTGGACGTTAAACTCATCACTGAGGTAATGAACATGTTTTTGAGATATTTGGCAGAGGAAAAGCGTTTAAAAAGAAATAAAAAAAAAAAAAGGACTATAGTCTCATTCCTACCATGCTTCTGATAAAAGATGTGAAGAATCCATTTCCCAGACTAGGTGTTTGTTGGCTTGGACATTTCGCTGATTGTTTTTGACACGATCTGGATGCTTCAAGGTCAAAGAGGTTAAGTCACAACATAGCTTCCAACTTTGCTGTCCTTCAGTATTTCTGGTACAGAGGGTTCTGGTAAGCACAATGCTTCTGAGTGAGCCTGCAAGGGGCTTTCCATAGTTTAATCCGCTCGAAGTAATTGTGACTTGTGTCGTGGGTTAGAACAGTGACCTTGTCCTCGTGTCCTGCTGTGTGTGTGTGTGAGTGATGTCTTTGCGAGACCCAGTGGACCTGTTT
>NC_036869.1:21121724-21123002 GCF_002910315.2 Salvelinus sp. IW2-2015 | reverse complement strand
TCCGATCTCTATATCAGGTGGTGTCAGAGGAAGGCCCTAAAAATGTACAAAGACTCCAGCCACCCATGTCATAAACTGTTCTCTCTGCAACCGCACGGCAAGCGGTACCGAGCGCCAAGTCTAGATCCAAAAGGCGTCATAACAGCTTCTACCCCCAAGCCATAAGACTCCTGAACAGCTAATCAAATGGCAACCCAGACAATTTGCATTGTACGCTGCTGCTACTCTCTGATTATTATCTATGCTTAGTCACTTTAACTCTACCTACATGTAGATATTACCTCAATTACCTCAACTAACCTGTGCCCCCGCACATTGACACTGTACCGGTACCTCCTGTATATAGCCTCGCTACTGTTATTTTACTGCTGCTCTTTAATTATTTGTTATTTTATTTTTACTTATCTGTTTTTACTTAACACTTCTTTTCTTAAAACTGCATGTTGGAGTGTTCTTGGGCACAGGAACTATGGTGGTCTGCTTGAAACATGTTAGTATTACAGACTCGGTCAAGGAGAGGTTGAAAATGTCAGTGAAGACACTTTCCAGTTGGTCAGTGCATGCTCGGAGTACACATCCTGGTAATCCATCTGGCCCTCCGGCCTTGTGAATGTTGACCTGTTTAAAGGTCTTTCTCACATCGGATATGGAGAGCGATCACACAGTCGTCAGGAACAGCTGATGCTCTCATGCATGCTTCAATGTTGCTTRCCTCGAAGCGTCCATAGGCTTTGTCTTGAGAGAGTGTGGCCCGCCTAAAAACTCTAACGTCAAAAGACATTGGAACATTCATTTCTGACGTCCAAATATTAAGAATGGTCCGGGGGTGTCTAAAGAATAATCCTGTCACATTGTTATTATTTTGTGATGTCAATAAGATGGTATAACAAAGTAACTGTATCTCTRAAAGTGTACACATCCTATGTATGACGTTTACCTTTAAATGCTGTATAAAATATATGATTAAATATGAGAATACTTTTGTGAAGATAGCAATGTGATTTTAGCCKTCTAAATGAGATAATTGTTTTTCATATAAACTTGGRCCTAGTCATTTAGCTCATCTGGTAGGCTTGTGTCACTTTGCAGCTCGCAGCTGTGCTTCCCTTTGTACTCTATAATAGTTTGCAAGCCCTGCCACATCCAACGAGCRTCGGAGCCGGTGTAGTACAATTCAATCTTGGTCCTGTATTGATGGTTCGTCAGAGGGCATATCAGGATTTCTTATAAGCATCCGGGTTAGAGTCCCGCTCCTTGAAAGCGGCAGCTCTACCCTTT
>NC_036869.1:21115691-21118324 GCF_002910315.2 Salvelinus sp. IW2-2015 | reverse complement strand
CGAGTCACTGGTGCTTCCTGCTTTAATTTTGCTTGTAAGCAGGAATCAGGAGGTCAGATTTGCCGAATGGAGGGCAAGGGAGAGCTTTGTACGTGTCTCTGTGTGTGGAGTAAAGGTGGTCTAGAGTTTTTTTTCCTCTTGTTGCACATTTAACATGCTGGTAGAAATTAGGTAAAACTGATTTAAGTTTCCCTGCATTAAAGTCCCCGGCCACTAGGAGCGCCGCCTCTGGATGAGCATTTTCCTGTTTGCTTATGGCCCTGTACAGCTCATTGAGTGCAGTCTTAGTACCAGCATCGGTTTGTGGTGGTAAATAGACAGCCACGAAAAATATAGATGAAAGCACTCTTGGTAAATAATGTGGTCCACAGCTTATCATGASATACTCTACCTCAGGCGAGCAAAACCTTGAGACTTCCTTAATATTAGATTTCATGCACCAGCTGATGTTTACAAATATACACAGACTGCCACCCCTTGTCTAACCGGAGGGAGCTGTTCTTTCTTTCCAATGCAGCGTAAACCCCGCCAGCTGTATGTTATCCGTGTCGTCGTTCAGCCATGACTCGGTGAAACATAAGATACAGTTTTTAATGTCCCGTTGGTAGGATAGTCGTGATCATAGCTTGTCTATTGTTATCCAATGACTGTATGTTGGCTTATATGACTGATGGCAGAGGCAGATTACCAACTCGCCGTCTCTTTCKCATGCGAATGCTGGGAAAGTCTTCTTTCGTATGGCCTTGTCGGGTCTCTGAAGTAAATCCTTCACGTCCGACTCGTTAAAGAAAAAATCTTTGTCCAGTACGAGGTGAGTAATCGCTGTCCTGATATTGAGAAGCTCTTTTCGGTCATAAGAGACGGTGGCAGAAACATCATGTACAAAATAAGTTACAAATAACGTGAAAGAACACACACAATAGCACAATTGGTGCTATGAGTCCGTAAAACGGCAGCCATCTCCAGTGCCATTTTGCCTTCAGGTTAATATACTGTACCAGTACGCCAAGTTAGGACTCAAATGAACATACTGCTGAATATATTACGTTATTATAACTTGGAGTGTGTAAAGTGTACACTTGTAGATCCATCGTATGTAAACATATTGAGAAACATGTCATAGAAGTAAACTCACGGTGTTCAGACCCCTTAACTTTTTCCACAATACTTTCTGTATAAATAAGGTATCTGTTTTTGTTTTTTGTTTTTATCAATTTGCTAACATTTCTAAAAACCTGTTATCTGCTTATGTCATTTGGGTATTGTGTGTAGATTGATGAGGAAAATTTTATTTAATACATTTTAGAATAAGTCTGTAAAGTAATAAAATTTGGGAAAAAGTCAAGGGTCTGAATATTTTGCGAATGCACTGTAGATAGCACACATGAGGATGTTCTTTTTAATTTCTAGCAAAATGTAAAATGTTCCTGTTTTGATAATTTAATAGAGTGTGTTAGGTCTGCTCTCTCTCTCTCTTCTCTCCTCTCTCTTCTCTCCTCTCTCTCTCTCCTCTCTCTCTCTCTCTCTCTCTCTCTCTCTCTCTCTCTCTCTCTCTCTCTGTCTCTCGTCTCTCTCGTCTCTCTGTCTCTGTCTCTGTCTCTCTCTGTCTCTCCCCTCTGTGTCTCTCTCTGTCTCTCCTCTGTCTTCCCTCTGTGTCTCTCTGTCTCTATCTGCTGTCTCTGTCTTCTCTGTCTGTGTGTGTGGAGTGTAGCAGTGAACTCTGGGGGGAATGCACCTTGTTTTCACAGCCCCTCCACTAAGGCAGGAGATAACCCTTGGGGCAATAGAGAACTCTACTCAAAGCCTCCAAATGAGTCTCCTTACACAGGAGTGCAGTGGAGGGGGGTCCAAGCTCCTCAGAGGAGATGGACACAGGAGAGAAAATTAGGTCTGAAGGAGGTAGGGAGTGTCAAACAATGGAGTTTAACGCTGTGTCTGCATTGTAATTCAGACAAAGAGAGTGCATCGTGAACACTCCAATGAGAAATGACACTGAACGGAGAATGACGATGAGGAGAGTGAGGCTTGGATGAGTATTCAGACTAGAGTGAACCAGGAATAAAGCAGTTAGACCAGAATGAGACAAGTCGAGAGCTAGGGACTATAAAGTTCTCTCTGCAAAAAGATGATTCTGAGAAAATTTGCTTTTATATTCCGAACCCTCATGGCTTAACTGGTGTCAGCAATTTTTACAATGCATTCTTTAGATCTCAACAACATGAATAGGGTTATTGGGAGTACTATATAGGTAGAGAACATTGAACAGAACAAGGCTATGTCAATAACTTAATTTAGACAAAATGCAGAAAGAACCTTTAGTCCCAAGCTCTTGAAATGAGTGAACACTGAGACCAGAGCGCTGACCTTTTCCATCCTCCAATTCCAGTGTTTCCCATCTTCCCCCTAGGAAAGTTAGTCATCTGTCCCTATAAAGTCTTCCCCTACGTCACACTCACTCACACACATGCACACACACACGTACACTTACACAAAGTGCGACCCAGTAGTGCCCAGGCCTTGACCTCTAAACAGGGGAAACAGTCAGCATCTGGTCAGCGACAGACATCCCTCCCTCCACCCCCCCCCCCCTTCTCCTCTAACCCTCTGCAATTCAATCAGCAGGAAGTATGGGC
>NC_036869.1:21106205-21115583 GCF_002910315.2 Salvelinus sp. IW2-2015 | reverse complement strand
TGTTTTAGTGATATCACCATAGTGAAGGTGTAGGCTCAGGTTTTCTGGTCTCTATGTTTTGGTTGGATAGGTTTTCTCAATTCTTTCTTAGGTTTTTGCATTCTTCATCAAACCATTTGTCATTAATGTTAATTTCTAGGTTGTCTGCTTGAAATTTTTAGAATTGATAGGGAAGCTGAGAGGTCAAATACACTGTTTAGGCTTTCTACTGCCAAGTTTACACCTTCACTATTACAGTGAGAGTTTTGTCCAGGAAGTTGTCTAAAAGGGATTGAATTTGTTGTTGCCTAATTGTTTTTTGGTACGTTTCTACACTACATTCCTTCCATCTAGAGCATTTGTTAATATTATGCAGTCCTTTGGCTTTTGATGCCTCATGATTGAGTATTGCTCTGTTCAAGTAGACTGTGATTTTGCGTGATCTGATAGGAGTGTCAGTGGACTGACTGTGAACACAGAGACTCTGGGTTGAGGTCAGTGATTAAAGGAATCTACAGTACCACTGCAAAGGGATGAGCTGCAGGTGTACCTACTGTAAAAGTCCCTCAAAACCTACCATTGACCTTGTTACAGACCCAGCTGCAACAGAACTGCAAGAGTTGTGACCCGTTTTTGTGGGTTGTTTTGTCAATGTTGTGTCTAGGGGGCATATTTGGAGGGAATTCTGACACCTCCAGGTAGGTTTTTGCCACCTTGCATGCAAGAGTGTCAGGTTCTTGTCAGTTCTGTGGCATTTAGGTCACCACAGATAGTACATGTCCTGAGCCTGGAAATGGTTGATCTCCCCCTCTAAGATGGAGAAGTTGTCAACGTTAAAGTATAGGGATTCTATTGTGGGGATATACAGTGCATTCGGAAAGTATTCAGCAGACAGTTACAGCCTTATTCTAAATGTATTAAATTGTTTTTCCTCATCAATCTACACACATACCCATAATGACCTTGCAAAAACAGGTTTTTAGAAATGTTTGTAAAAAAATTAAACTATCACATTTACATAAGTATTCAGACCCTTTACTACAGTACTTTGTTGAAGCACCTTTGGCAGCGATTACAGCCTCTAGTCCTCTTCTCTCTCTCATCTTCTCTCATCTCTCTCTCTCTACTTACTCTCATCTCTCTCTCATCTCTCTCTCATCTCTCTCTCTGCTACTCTCTCCTCCTCTGATCTCTCTCTCTCTCTTTCTCCCTTTGCCCTTCCTTCGTTCTTCTCTTCTCTCTCTCTGTCTCTCTCTTCTCTCTCTCTCTCCCTTTCTCTCTCTCTATCTCTGTGCTCTCTTGTCGATGGGTGAGTGTAGCAGGAACTCTGGCCGGGAATGAACCTTGTTTCTCACGTCCCTCCTCAACTAAGGCAGGAGAATAACCCTGGGGCAATAGAGAAACTCTACTCCAAAGCCCTCCAAATGAAGTACATCCTTACACATGAGTGCAAGTGGAGGGGGGGCATCCAAGCGTCCTCAAGTGCGAGATGGACACAGAGAGAAAACATTGAGTCTCGAAGAGAAAAGTAATAGGGAAGTGTCAAACAATGCGAGTTTAACGCATGTGTACCTGCCATTGTAATCAGACAAAGAGAGTGCATCGATGAACACTCCAATGAGAAAGGACAACTGAACGGAGGAAATGAGGAATGAGGTAGAAGTGAGGCTTGCGATTGAGTTTCAGACTAAGAGTTGAACCAGGGAATAAAGCCAGTTGACCGAATGTAGACAAGTCGGAGAGAAGCTAGGGACTATAAAAGTTCTCTCCTGCAAAAAGATGATTCTGAGAAATGTGCTTTTAATATTCCGAACCCTCACTGGACTAACATGAAGCTGATACAGCATTTTTACCTAACTAGCATATCTTTAGGATCTCAAACAAACCACCGATAAGCATGAATATGGTTAAATGGAGTACATATAGGATAGACGAAGCAATTGAACAGAAACAAGGCTAATGTCCAATAACTTATTTAGCACAAAAATGCAAGATAAGACCGTATGAGATCCCAAGCCTCTTGAATATAGTAGAACACTGAGACCAGAGCGCTGACCTTTTCCATCCTCCCAACTTTCCAAGTAACACAGATTTCCCATCTGTCACCCCTAGGAAAGTCTAGTAACATCTAATAAGTCCCATATAAGTACAAATTCCCCTGAGTCACACTCACTCACACACATCACACACACACCAGTACATTACCATACTACACAAAGTGCGCCAACGCCAGTATGTGCCAGCGCCTTAGACCTCTTAACAACCAGGGCAAACGTCATGATACTGAGAACAGGCGACACGACATCCCTCCCCTCCAACCCCCCCAACTCCCACACGCAAACTACAAAGAACAAAAAACCCTCTCACCCCTAACATGCCACTCAGATCAGCAGAAGATATTGAGAACGCTAATTTTGCGAAGTAAATAGAAAGGAAGAAATGGGATGGAATATAACGTTGTATCCTAAGACCTAACCAGACAAACCCACAGTTAGAGAGACTTAGACCAATAGTGACAAACAAAATCCATTAGAAGGCAGACAACCCAATGGGCCAATAATCCTCCCAAACGTTCAAGACTCCACACAGAAAACCCACAACAGAGATCTTATAACAAACATCCAAGAGAAGACATTACCAAACCAGTCAACCGCTGCATTCAAAACAAACCATCAGTAAATTTCCTCTGGAAATATTAGAACCTCAACACCGCTAACTGCTAACGCTCATCATCAACACTACTAAATGCAAATCCGCCAGCCGCTAACGAAGCGGAGAACAAACACTTTGCAATAACATGCACATACCTAAGAGTTGGGAGAGGCGAACTTGGGAAACTGAGTTAAGACAGTAGAAAAACCTTCAAACAAAAAGGTGGACGCATGAACAAGGGCAATAAAAAACTAATGGCAAGCGTCACTCGGCCTGTACGACACTAAGAGGATGTAAAATCATACAACTCTATTACAGTGCCTTCGGGAAGTATTCAGACCCCTTGACATATTTTCTAACCATATATAAAGTTAGGTTACCATACATTATTCCTAAAATGGAATGAACAATAACAATTACAGTATTTCTACACAAAAAAATACCCCCATAATGACAATGACAAAAACATATTTTTTTTTTTTTTTTTAAATGTTAATAAAAGATAAATTATTAAAAAATTAAAAAAACGGAAATATCACATTATACCATTAAAGTATCATCACAAGACCCTATTACTCAAGACATTAATGTATGACAAGCACCAATATGGCAGCAACGAATATCTATAGCACTACGAAGATCCTTCTTCCGATGTGAACAAAGCTTACCAACAGCTTGAGCTAACACCATGAATTTGGGAGATTTCATCCTCATTCTTCATCTGCAGGATCCTACATCAGCTCTTGTGTCAGGTGAGATAGTTGTATGCACAGCTATTTATCAGGTTTTCCAGAGCCAAATGTAACAATCAGATACGCCACGTTCAAGTCTGAAGCTCTGAACGCAAAGCGCACAACTCCAAGAAGACATTTCAAGCCAGAACTTGTTCCCAAAGCCACTTCACAAGGACCGTAAACAACAAACAAGTCTTGGAATGTAACCGTCGCTTAGCGGTCGTAGCCTAAGATTTGGCAGAGATGCAAACCATCACCCAGTCTGACGTCACACTGAAGCTCTGGAGCAGCATTTCATCAAAGGATCATCCCACTAGTACTTATGCTAACCTTTCATCTTTACACCACTATATCCTGACTAAGATATCCTCCCAAGTCACACTTACCGATGAAAACATCCCCACCCAGCAATAAAGATAGCTGGCCAAGCCAACATAGCTATACACTGTAGAGGATAAAAAGGAATGCCAGAATATACTCCCCAACCTGATGGAAACGCCTTGCGCATAACAAGCCAAAGAGTTGAATTCTTGTTCATCAGACTTAGAGAAATCTTGCTTTCATCACCTGGATCTGAGAAAGTATACCTTATCCAGGTGCGCATCTATTGAAAAACTCTAAGCGACAACTACCATGATGACCTAAATTTTATTTAGGAGTGGCATCCGTACTGCGCAAACCTATAACCAAAGAACAAGGGACCTAGAACTCTCGTGCGAGCCTAGCAGACAGAGATTGGTCTGTCCTTCTGCGGAAAGGTTCTCACATTCCATCACAGAGAATCTGGAGCTCGTGTCAGAACCCACCAAAGAATACAACGTGACCATCGTGTTAGGATACAACCTCCCCTCACCAATCGCTAATCTCCCGAAACCGAACAAAAACCCTTACACTAAGAGAGAAATTCGCCAAACGAAGACACCAGCCAGCTCTAGTGGGCTATGTGCCCCTTCCCAAACTTCTATACCATTTACAGAATGATGGAGGACCACTGTGTTCTTGGGGAACTATCCATCAAAAAGATGATGCACATTTTTTTTGGGTATACCTTCCCAAATCCTGTCCAACAACACACATCCTGCTTCAGCAGACTACTACGGAACAACTCTCACACAAACATCATCCGCATATGGTTTTTGCTCTGACCAACTGCAATAGATCAAACATAGTGGGACCTTATATAAGACAGCGCTGAGTGACAACTATATCACAATCAATGAGAACTAACCAATACAACCAATTGAATCTAACCACCAGGTGGAAAATCCAAATCAAAACCGTTGTAGCAAAACAATTATCAAAGGAATGAGCTATCAATGGAAACGAGGACGACACTGCACGCTACCACAATTTCAAGAGTACTGTCATGCCAAAGGGTCTTGGAATACTTATGTAACTAATGATAACTACATCTTTAATATTATAAATTAGCAACCATGTCTACAAAACCTAAGATTTTTCACTTTGTCATTATGGCGGTATTGTGTGGGGGATTGCTGAGGAATTTTCCTTTATTTAATTCCATTTTAGAACAAGGACTGTAACGTAAAACAAAAATGTGGATCAGACCCTTTACTATGAGACTAGAAATTTAACTCAGGTGAAACTTCTTTCCATTGATCATCCTTTTGATGTTTCTACAACTTGATTGGAGTTCACCTGTGGTAGATTCAATTGATTGGACATGATTTGGAAAGGCACACATCTGTCTATATATAAGGTCCCACAGTTGACAGTGCATGTCAGAGCAAAAACCAAGCCATGAGGTCGAAAGAATTGTCCGTAGAGCTCCGAGACAGGATTGTGTCGAGGTACAGATCTGGGGAAGGGTACCAAAACTTTTCTGCAACATTGAAGGTCCCCAAGAACACAGTGGCCTCCATTACTCTTAAATGGAAGAAGTTTGGAACAACCAAGACGGTTCCTAGAGTTGGCCATCTGGCCAAACTGAGCAATCGGGGGAGAAGGGCCTTGGTCAGGGAAGTGACCAAGACCCGATGGTCACTCTGACAGAGCTCCAGAGTTCCTCTGTGGAGATGGGAGAACCTTCCAAAAGGACAACCATCTCTGTAGCACTCTACCAATCAGGCCTTTATGGTAGATTGGCCAGTTGAAAGCCACTTCTCAGTAAAAGGCACATGACAGCCCGCTTGGAGTTTGCCAAAAGGCACCTAAAGGACTCTGACCATGAGAAACAAGATTCTCTTGTCTGATGAAACCAAGAATGACTGAAGGCCAAGTGTCACTTCTGGAGGAAACCTGGCACCATCCTTACGGTGAAGCATGGAGGTGGCAGCATCATGCTGAGGGGGGGGATGTTTTTCAGTGGCAGGGACTGGGAGACTAGTCAGGATTGAGGGAAAGATAAATGGAGCACAGAGCAAAGTACAGAGAGATCCTTGATGAAAACCTGCTCCAGAGCGCTCAGACTGGGATGAAGGATCACCTTCCAACAGGACAACGACCCTAAGCACACAGCCAAGACAATGCAGGAGTGGCTTCGGGACAAGTCTGTGATTGTCCTTGAGTGGCCCAACCAGAACCCAGACTTGAACCCGATCAAACATGTATGGAGATACAACCTGACAGAGCTTGAGAAGATCTGCAGAGAAGAAATGCCACAAATGCAGGTGTTTCAATCTTGTAGTGTCATACTGAAGAAGACTAGAGGCTGTAATCGCTGCCAAAGGTGCTTCAACAAAGTACTGAGTAAAGGGTCTGAATACTTATGTAAATGTGATATTAAATTTTTTTACAAACATTTCTAAAAACCTGTTTTTGCAAGGTCATTATGGGGTATTGTGTGTAGATTGATGAGGAAAAAAACAATTTAATACATTTTAGAATAAGGCTGTAACTGTCTGAATACTTTCCGAATGCACTGTATATCCCCCACAATAGAATCCCTATACTTTAACGTTGACAACTTCTCCATCTTAGAGGGGGAGATCAACCATTTCCAGGCTCAGGGACATGTACTAGTCTGTGGTGACCTAAATGCCAGAACTGKACAAGAACCTGACACTCTTRGCATGCAAGGKGGCAAAAACCTACCTGGAGGTGTCAAATTCCCTCCCAAATATGCCCCCCTAGACACAACATTGACAAAACAACCCACAAAAACGGGTCACAACTCTTGCAGTTCTGTTGCAAGCTGGGTCTGTACAAGGTCAATGGTAGGTTTTGAGGGGACTTTTACAGTAGGTACACCTGCAGCTCATCCCTTTGCAGCAGTGGTACTGTAGATTCCTTTAATCACTGACCTCAACCCAGAGTCTCTGTGTTCACAGTCAGTCCACTGACACTCCTATCAGATCACAGCAAAATCACAGTCTACTTGAACAGAGCAATACTCAATCATGAGGCATAAAAGCCAAAGGAACTGCATAATATTAACAAATGCTCTAGATGGAAGGAATGTAGTGTAGAAACCTACCAAAAAACAATTAGGCAACAACAAATTCAATCCCTTTTAGACAACTTCCTGGACAAAACATTCCACTGTAATAGTGAAGGTGTGAACTTGGCAGTAGAAAGCCTAAACAGTGTATTTGACCTCTCAGCTTCCCTATCAGATCTAAAAATTTCAAGCAGACAACCTAAGAAAATTAACATTAATGACAAATGGTTTGATGAAGAATGCAAAAACCTAAGAAAGAAATTGAGAAACCTATCCAACCAAAAACATAGAGACCCAGAAAACCTGAGCCTACACCTTCACTATGGTGAATCACTAAAACAATACAGAAATAGACTACTGAAAAAGAAGGAACAGCTCGTAAGAAACCAGCTTAATGTAATTGAAGAATCCATATAATCTAACCACTTCTAGGAAAATTGGAACACACCAAACAAACAAAACGAAGAGTTATCTATCCAAAATGGAGATGTACGGATAAACCACTTCTCCAGTCTTTTTGGCTCTTWAACAAAGAACAAACAGCAAAAACATAGACATTATCAAATACAAATCTTAGAATCAACTATTAAAGACTTCCAGAACCCACTGGATTCTCCAATTACATTGACTTAACTTAAGGACAAAATACAAACCCTCCAACCCAAAAAGACCTGTGGTGTTGATGGTATCCTAAATTAAATGATAAAATATACAGACCAGAAATTCCAATTGGCTATACATCATCCTCAGCTCTCTCAGATCTTCCCCAATATTTGGAAGCAAGGACTGATCACCCCAATCCACAAAAGTGGAAGACAAATTTGACCATGCCTCAGGACGGCCTGGCATGATGACTCCTTGCTGTCCCCAGTCCACCTGGCCGTGCTGCTGCTCCAGTTTCAACTGTTCTGCCTGCGGCTATGGAACCCTGACCTGTTCACGGACGTGTACCTGTCCCAGACCTGCTGTTTTCAACTCTCTAGAGACCGCAGGAGCGGTAGAGATACTCTTAATGATCGGCATTGAAAAGCCAACTGAATTTACTCCTGAGTGCTGACTTGCTGCACCCTCGACAACTACTGTGATTTTTATTATTTGACCATGCTGGTCATTTTTGAACATTTGAACATCTTGGCCATATTCTGTTATAATCTCCACCCGGCACAGCCAGAAGAGGACTGGCACCCCTCATAGCCTGGTTCCTCTCTAGGTTTCTTCCTAGGTTTTGGCCTTTCTAGGGAGTTTTTCCTAGCCACCGTGCTTCTACACCTGCATTGCTTGCTGTTTGGGGTTTTAGGCTGGTTCTGTACAGCACTTTGAGATATCAGCTGATGTACGAAGGGCTATATAAATACATTTGATTTGATTTGATCTGCATTATCATTAACAGTAGACTAGTAACTTTCCTCAGTGAAAACAATGTACTGAGCAAATGTAAAATTTTTCTTTTTACCAAATTATCGTACGACAGACCACGTATTCACCCTGCACACCCTAGTTGACAAACAAACCAAAATGCAGGCAAAGTCTTCTCATGCTTTGATGATTTCAAAAAGCTTTTGACTCAATTTGTGACTCGTTTCAGGAAATTAGGCGTATGTAGCGTGTCACACTTCACAGAGAGAGCCATTTGTAACGTAAACTATTTTAAAAATCAAAATTCGTTTTTTGTCAGAAAATGCTTTCTGGAACACGTGAACTTTCAGATGTCTTAATAACAAACTTGTATGCCATCTGTACATACTGTACGAATACAGGTTAGGCGTCCTGTCGACGAGACAGTTGTAAATCATGCACGCCTTGTGTCACGATCGCAGATTTTAGAAAAACAACAATATCGGTACATATATAGTGTCTATATCGGCTGAAAGCTGAAATTCTTGTTAATAGAACTGCACTGTTTTACAGTAGCTATTACTGCGGAAAAATGCCTTGCTATTGTTTAGGAGAAGCCCTAACAACAAAACACTTTTTTCACCGCGATAGGTTTGATAAATTCACCTCTGAAGGTGAAATGTGTACTTACATTCTGAAATCTTGCTCTAATTTATCATCCAAAGGGTCCCAGAGATAACAGAAGTGACGTTTTGTTAGATAAAATATTTTTATTCCTAAAAAGGTCCGTTATGCCAGAACGATTTTTATTCCACTCGTTCAATTTGCAAAGAAAAGGATCTGGTGAAAATCTAACCCTAAACGTTGTTTCAACCAGTCAAGTAAACACGTCTTCACATATTCATTAGGAGTGTTGTATATCCTATAGACATCAAATTTGGTCAGAGAGCGACGCCTTTATGGCACGCCGATGACGTGGCCGTCTTCACTGTACTTTGTCAAATAAGCACCAATCAGGGTCAACAAAGCAGCTAGATAGCCAATGAGCTGGGCTTTACGGGAGTATCCGGAACCCTGTGTCTGTCGTAAAATGTAGCTACTAACCTTGTGCACAGCATGCCTTTTCCTTTGGACAAAAAATTATAAGAATATTTAGAGTATGAAGTTAGAAACCTGGGTTGTTGCAAATGTTGAACGTTAATATGGTTACTAATACTAGAAAGTCCAAGTATACAGATTTGACTATTCTTGCAAAAAAATGTCATATGAATTAAATGT
>NC_036869.1:21091932-21100719 GCF_002910315.2 Salvelinus sp. IW2-2015 | reverse complement strand
ATTTTGACTATATTCTTGCAAAAAAATGCATATGAATGTAAATGTCTCTTTCACAATTTGCCCAAATGTACCTGGGTGACTTCACACTAAATGTCATGTAGTTTGCTCATACTTCAAGTTATACTTTCGATTTGGGTATGTCATTTTAGCGAAAATTGAAAAAAGGGGGCTATCCCAGGAAGTTTTAATAACAAACTTTTATGCCATCTGTACATACTGTACGAATACAATTGTTAAATTACAAGCCTAGTTGATTTAGCCACAGAAAAGACAGCAATGTTCCCGCTAGCCATGATTGCTGGGATAATGAGTGGGCTGGACATGCTGAGAGATGAGTTGATTGGTCTGCCGTGTACTGTAGCACGCTTCTGTCTATAACATAAGCTGGTCAGTATGTGTAGGTAATCCTTTCTAATGCTGCTTTTTGAAAGATATCACTAGTAGAACTGCATATGTGGTGCTCTCCACCTTCTCGTGGAGACGAGCTTTGAAAATCAGTGGAATGCACGGGAATTAGAGCATGATAGCTCAAGGATATAGAGAAAATTCTGCCGTTTGATTGCAAATATGCAAACGGAGTCAAAAAGAGAAACACACAGAAGGCTCTCGTAATCTAGAGACAGGTGTTTTATACATTTTCAAAGCAATCATGGCATCCGTGACAGAGAGGGAGAAGTGTCCATACATGTAAGATAGTCTCGCTAGCTACATTTCAGATATTACACATTTCTAATTTTGCCAGAAAGCAATTTTCATTTCAAGTTAAAGCGTACTGTTAGCTAGTTAACTAACATTAGCTGGCTGGCTCGCTAGCTATGTTATGTGCATGATTGTGTGTAGTAATATTATTCATATCTCAGAGCCATTTGCATTGCTTGTTATAGCCTAATGTTAGTAGCTAGCTAACATAGAACCTGGTTGGTTAGCTACCTGCAGATTCATGTAGGTAGTAACATTTATTGTTTAGCTAGCTAGCTACATGTCTAAACAAAAGACTCCACTATGCAAGTAACCATTTCAATAGAATGTTCATGATGTCACTGCGACAACTGTCGATAGACGTAGCTGGGAAATTCGCTTTGGCAATCTAGTCCGATTTCAGAGCACTCGTCTGAGTGTGCCTGAGCGTAGAATAACGGACAGGTTTACGAACGCTCAACACCCATTGAATATGGCTGGTGTCAGTAAACATAGGCAAAAAGCGTAATTAAATAATTAAATTGTTGCCAGCAGCACAGTTGCAGTCACCAACGCTCTGGATAACATTAAAAACAGCCTAACCAGCTCTGTTAGGGCGAGTAAAATGGTCAGAGTGAGCTGTTCCCTCATTTGTGTATGGAAGTAGCTAGCAAGCTAGCCAACRTTAGCCAGTTAACTTAGGTGCACTCTGAGCACACCCTGGCACTCCAGATTGAATTTACGAACACACATGTTGTATAAACCAGCCTTTAGTCTTGAAATMTTTGCTTGTTTAGTACATGGCCTCACATGTGAATCCTTAAAGAGCTGGGTGTGGCTAAAGCTTAAGAGGGTGTGAACGATGCTGAATGGGTGTAGACAAAGAAGGGTGCTCCAGTAGCTGTACCAAAACATTCAAGGGCCATTTTCTCAAGAGTGAGGATACAAGTTTATCAACTTTCAAAGCATAATTCTTTACCCATTGTTCCTCAGCTGTAGTGTATGATATACCATTTTCTAGCTCTGAGTCCCTACTTTTATCCAATGTAAAAAATAAATAAATAAAAAATAAAAAATTGCTACATAAAACCGAATCGAACCGGTCAGTCACAAATGTCTACTGTTTGCTGATGATCTGATGCTTCTGTCCCCAACCAAGGAGGGCCTACAGCAGCATCTAGATCTTATGTTCAGATTCTGTCAGACCTGGGCCCTGACAGTAAATCTCAGTAAGACAAAAATAATGGTGTTCCAAAAAAGGTCCAGTTGCCAGGACCACAAATACAAATTCCATCTAGACATCGTTGCCCTAGAGCACACAAAAAACGATAGTACCTCGGCCTAAACATCAGTACCACAGGTAACTTCCACAAAGCTGTGAACGATCTGAGAGACAAGGCAGGAAGGGCCTTCTACGCCATCAAAAGGAACATAAAATTCGACATACCAATTAGGATCTGACAAAAAATACTGTAAATCAGTTATAGAACACATTGCCCTTTATGGTTGTGAGGTCTGACGTCCGCTCACGAACCAAGAATTCACACAATGGGGCAAACACCAAATTGAGACTCTGCAAAAATATAATCTGTGTACAACGTAAAACACCAAATAATGCATGCGGAGCAGAATTAGGCCGGATACTGTCCATGTTTTTTGTCTTTGATCATCATGTCTTGTCCCTGTGCTTCCCTCTGCTGGTCTTATTAGGTTCTTTCCCTCTTTCCTCTCTCTCTCTCCTCCTCTCCTCTCTCCCTCTCCCGCTCTCTCTCTCTATCGTTCCGTTCCTGCTCCCAGCTGTTTCTCATTCTCCTAACGACCTCATTTACTCTTTCACACCTGTCCCCTATTTTTGCCCTCTGATTAGAGTCCTATTCTCCCTCTGTTTTCCGCTTCTGTCCTTGTCGGATTCTTGTTTGATGTTTGCTGTCCTGTGTCCTTGTTCGCCCTGTCGTGTTTTTTGCCTTCTTCAGATGCTGCGTGTGAGCAGGTGTCTTGTCAGCTACGGCCTGTGCCTTCCTGAAGCGACCTGCAGTCTGTGGTCGCGTTCCCAGTCGTTCCTCTCTACTGACGAGAGGATTTCAGTTTCCTGTTTTGGATTTACCTTTGATATATCCAGGAGAATCATTGTTTGTTTGATACTGGAATAAAGACTCTGTTTCTATTTACGTCGCTTTTGGGTCCTCATTCACCAGCCATAACAGATACCCTCGATGATCAAAATCCAGAAAAGAGACGTTTAAATTCGACAACCACCTAAAAGGAAACGATTCCAAAACAAAGCCATCACCTGCAGAGAGATTAACCTGGAGAAGAGTCCCCTAAGTAAGCTGGTCCTGGGCTCTGTTACCAAACACAATCAGACACCACAGGACTTCAACACAATTTCGACCAAAACAAATCATGAGAAAACAAAAGATAATTACTTGACACATTGGAAAGAAAAAAAACTGAGCAAACTAGAATGCTATTTGTCCCTAAACGAGAGTACACAGTGGTAGAATACCTGACCACCGTGACTGACCCAAACATTAAGGAAAGCTTTGACTATGTACAAACTCAGTGAGCATAGCCTTTCTATTGAGAGAGGCTGCCGTAGGAAGACCTGGCTCTCAGGAGAAGACAAGGCTATGGTGCACACTGGCCAAAAAGTGAGGTAAAAAATGAGCTACACATCCTAACTCCTGCGAAATCTATGACCATATTAAAGACACATATTTCCATCCAGACCACAGACCCACAAAGAATTGAAAACAAATCCAATTTGATAAACTCTCATATCTATTGGGTGAAATACCACAGTGTGCCATCGCAGCAGCAATATTTATTTTTTATTTATTTTATTTCACCTTTATTTAACCAGGTAGGCAAATTGAGAAACACGTTCTCATTTACAATTGCGACCTGGCAAGTAAAGCAAAGCAGTTCGACACATACAACAACACATAGTTACACATTGGAGTAAAACAAACATACAGTCAATAATACAGTGAAAAATAAGTCTATATACAATGTGAGCAAGTGAGGTGAGATAAGGGAGGTGAAGGCAAACAAAATATATATATAAATAATGGGGTATATTATATTATATAAATAATATATAGGCCATGGTGGCGAAGTAAATACAATATAGCAAGTAAAAAACACTGGAATGGTTGGTTTGCAGTGGAGAAAGTGCAAAGTAGAGATAGAAATAATGGGGTGCAAAGGAGCAAAATAAATAAATAAATACAGTAGGTAAAGAGGTAGTTGTTTGGGCTAAATTATAGATGGGCTATGTACAGGTGCAGTAATCTATGAGCTGCTCTGACAGCTGGTGCTTAAAGCTAGTGAGGGAGATAAGTGTTTCCAGTTTCAGAGATTTTTGTAGTTCGTTCCAGTCATTGGCAGCAGAGAACTGGAAGGAGAGGCGGCCAAAGGAAGAATTGGTTTGGGGGTGACCAGAGAGATATACCTGCTGGAGCGCGTGCTACAGGTAGGTGCTGCTATGGTGACCAGCGAGCTGAGATAAGGGGGACTTTACCTAGCAGGGTTTTGTAGATGACCTGGAGCGATTGGGTTTTGGCGACGAGTATGACCTGTTGCCACAGGAAAATGGCAACCAGTGAAGAACAAACACACAAATAAACGCAAATACAACCCATATTTATGTTTATTTATTTTCCTTTTGTACTTTAACTTTGCATATCGTTACAACACTGTATATATACATAATATGACATTTGAAATGTCTYTATTCCTTTGGAACTTTTGTGAGTGTAATGTTTACTGTACATTTTTTATTGTTAATTTAACTTTTTTTTAATTATCTCTTTCACCTGCTTTGGAAATGTAAACATATGTTTCCCATGCCAATAAAGCCCATTGAATTTGATTGAGAGAGATGTCTCTGACAACCCAACCCYATACCAGCCATGGCATCCCATCTACCCCTGTCAGTGAACGACCCCAAGGAATGAGAGTTGAGAGAGAAGATGAGAAAAAGTGGTAAAAAAAAATGATGTAGCGATGGAAGGGGGTGGGGGGGTTGGAGGTGGTCTACCGTCATGAGAGAGAGAGAGAGTCATAAGGGACTAGTGATAAACCAACCCCCTCCCTCCCTTTACATGGCCACTCATTTCATTTCAAATCCTCTCTGTCTCTCCCGTCCTCTCCCGCCCTCTTTGCGTGTTGATGCCGTTTGAACGGAAACACAACATTCCACCACATTAGAAGAGGTGTTCCAGTCTGAAGTCAGTGAGACTCTCTCCCTCTCTCTTTTTACCCTCTTCCCTGCTTAGCRCCGAGCTAAAACAGTGACCTTCCCCCCAGCGCAGCATGCCTAAGGTCAGCCTCTCTCGGAGCAGGCTTAGAGAGGAGCTCTCTGGCACAGCGACCATGCTCCTCTCCTCGAACCCGTGGCCACGAGTTGCATTGCCGCTCTCAGGGGGAAAGGGGAGAGAGACGGAACGGGGAAAGAGGAGGGKGAAGGAGAGGGGAGATAGAAAGCACAAAAACAAGGTAACAAAGGCCCCGAAATGAGCAGCTTAAAAGCTTAGCCGGCATTAGAGACGCCTCATTTTCCATTGAAACCACTGGGCTGCTCTAAACCGACAGGAGTTGAGCGGTGTGCCCTAAGAACAATGAAACTTTATTTTATTATTTATCTCGAGCTTGGAATGTTGGTATTTTGTTAGGAKCCCTATTAGCTGTTGCAAAAGCAGCAGCTACTCTTCCTGGGGTCAACAGAAAACATGAAACATGACATTATACAGAACGCTAATAGACCAGAACAGCTCAAGGACAGAACTACATAAATAMAAATAACAAAAGGCACACGTAGCCTACATATCAATACCAATACATACACACAAACTATCTACAGTAGGTCAAATAGGGGAGAGGCGTTGGTGTTGCTCTATCTGTTTTTTGAAACCAGGTTTGATGTTCATTTGAGCAATATGAGATGGAACGTAGTTCCATGCAATAATGGCTCTATATAATACTGTACGCCTTCTTGAATTTGTTCTGGACTGTGAAAGGACCCCTGGTGGCATGTCTGGTTGKATAAGTGTATGTGTCAGAGCTGTACGTAAGTTGACTATGCAAACAATTTGGGATTTTCAACACATCAATGTTCCTTATAAAAAAGAAGAAGTGATGCAGTCAGTCAACTCTTAGCCAAGAGAGACTGACATGCATAGTATTTATATCAGCCCTCTGATTACAATGAAGAGCAAGACGTGCCGCTCTGTTCTGGGCCAGCTGCAGTTTAACTAGGTATTTCCTTGCAGCACTCGACCACACGACTGGACAATAATCAAGATAAGAAAAAACTAGAGCCTGCAGGACTCGCTTTGACTAGTTGACTTGCTTTGACTAGCTAGTATTTATTTAATTCATAATTCCCATTGTCCCCCGAGGCAATGATATAAACAATAAACTTTTAAGTAGGATATATAGTGTCTGGATTTTGAAGGCTTATTGACAAGGATGCCGTCAAGACATTAAAACACGTTTTACCGAAACTCCACTTTCAAACATCAAGGAAAATAATCTGTCCACATCACCGATGCAAATGTATTTAGTTTGCGTGGACGCAACGTCTCTCCTTCCTGCTAATTATCTACTTCGAAGCATCGCACGTCAGCAGCTATAACCGAGAGAGAAGTTTTTGTCAGCTATCAAATTCACAAAGAGACTGTGGGATCTATGGGAAAATGCATATCGCAAACAGTCTCTCTTTTCCTAATCCCAACGCTTCGACCTCTATGCCGAGCTGTCATTCCTTTACTGAAATCTCAAATAAAGGATGCAGTGAAAATGTATAAAATAGTTGAGAGGAGAAAAGCTGGAGCACCGAGCACCAGGAAGAAAAGTTAGCACAACCCCGGAGACAGTGAGTTGGAAMGAGAGATTGACAACAAAAAAAGGGTAAAGAATGTCAACACAGCAGAGACACCTTTCGCTGTTCCATTTGCCTCTCTTAGAGTGCTCTCGGTGAAAGGGCGAGCGGGGAGAGTTCACAGTGAAGTCAAGGGAGGACACACACAAAAGGAGGGAAGGAAGTGGTGCCAAAGATGGACAAAATGGCCTCTATACTCYCTCAGAGAGGGCTTAGGGAAGTTTTGATTATTTTGCTGCTAGAGAACGTTCTGTAACCACCCCCTCTTCGCCTTCTGCTCATTCAGGCCCATTCAGCCTGGAACGATACGGTAGCAGGGATTAAGACAACAAAAAAAACCTGAAGAGGCTTAGCCACATTATCAATTGTACTCCCGGGTCCACTTCTTCTCTGGTGCTAAAACAACACAATGTTTATGGTGAGAAATGAGAGGGAGGGAGGGAGGGAGACAGGGATAGAGGAATGTCCGGGGTGGCTTTAACTCACAGACAATGAGTCATGCTTCCTTTCGTGCCGATTAGTCTCAGTGGAAGTCATCGAAAGGTAAGTTGGGAAAAGAGTTAGAAAATAGTTGTAGCTCCATGGAGACGGGCATCATCGGGAAACCTGAACTGAATCTCATATGTGCCACCTAGAGACCCACAACTCAGTTCCAAAGGGATGGGTATCTGCATTCAAGTACACTACAAACCAATCAGGGAGAGAGTCACAGCTGTGTTCACTTGTCCTGCTGACACCCTCATCCATCCTCTACAGCCATGCGCTTTTCCACCTGTCCACCTAACTTCCACCAACAAACCACAACAAAATATTTTACGTTTGACCTTGTGTTGGATCCCACCCATAACCCAGTAAAAAAATGTACGGTGTGTTGTCGGAGTCTTGGGTTGACATTCTTGGGTTGACAGGTCTTTAGCTGTGTCAGTACTCAGCCCCAGTTATGTTTTCACCTGGCCCTGTCAGATTTGTCGCTAATCCGGTGGAATGAGTGTAACGGTTGGAACAGAGGGTGCGATGTAGCGTATAGCACGCTCCTTTTGCAATTTTGCCGACAGCTAATCACGTTTCTCTGACAAATTAGGCATGTGGGAGAACGAGTTGTGTGACGATCGCTTGCGTTGCTTGCGTGTGTGTGTGCGCATCTGTGAAATATGTCAATGTGTCAATGTCCAATGTGTCATTTCCAGTCGACAGCACCAATTAAAACCATATCGATACGTTTCCCTTAGAGTTTACATCATTAACATAGGTCTCRTCTACAGTGGTGTAAAGTACCTAAGTAAAAATACTTGAAAGTACTACTTACGTAGTTTTTTKGGGTATCTGTACTTTACTTTACTATTTATATTTTTGACAACTTTAACTTCACTACATTCCAAAAGAAAATAATGTACTTTTTACTCCATACATTTTCCCTGACACCCAAAAGTACACGTTACATTTTGAGAGGAAAATGGTCCAACTCATACACTTATCAAGAGAACTGTCACGTTCCTGACCTTATTTCCTTTGTTTAGTCTGTGTTTAGTTAGTGCCTGGCTTCAACTGAGTACATCCCAGCTCACGTATCGCTGGGCTACGTATGAGTGTATCGGCATCGAGCCAGGTGCATGATAGCCGGAAACATCCAAACGCTGTTCGTGAAGCTGGTCTTCCAGTCTCTCCTCGGTCCCTACGACCTGTACATGGACAGCCTACGGCACGGTTTGTCCCCGGTTCGTCAGCACAGCCCAATGCGGATATTCCACCTCGCCGCACTGGCCTGCTACGGGGAGCACAACCAGGTAAGGGTTGGGCAGGTCGTCGTGCTTAAAGAGCTCCAGTACGCCTTCACTGGGTCCTGGTCTATCCGTGCCACCTCTCCCGCCCCTTGTCTATACCACCAGTGCTAACACCACGCACCAGGCTTCCTGTGTGTCTCCAGAGCCCTGTTCCTTCTCCACGCACCGCTCCCTGTGGTGCGTGTATCCAGGCCCCGGTACCACCAGCTCCGCACCACGCACCAAGCCTCCTGTTGCCGTCTCAGAGGCCAGAGTCTGCTTGTCTTGCCCAAGCGCCGCCTGCCGCTGCTCGCTGCCTCCGGAAGCGAGTCGCCTGCGCTTGCCCCGTCTGCCCAGCTGCCGCGTGCGTCTGCCCAGCGCCAAACCTGCTCAGCTGCCTGTGTTGACCCACGCCGTCGCCTGCGCTCCCGATCCTGCCCAGCGCCGCTGACAGTCCTGCCCCGT
>NC_036869.1:21089257-21091907 GCF_002910315.2 Salvelinus sp. IW2-2015 | reverse complement strand
CGGTACATCCAGCTCCACTTATCGCCTGGGCAAGAGTGGATCGAGCAGGTGGCATGAAAGCGCCGTGTTCTCAAAAACGCAGCTGTTCCAGTCTCTCCTCGGTCCCGTGTACATGGCAGCACTTACGCACGTTGTGTCCCCCGTGTTTCGTCAGCACAGCCCAATGCGGATATTCCACCTCGCCGCACTGGCCTGCTACGGGAGCATTCAACCAGGTAAGGTTGGGCAGGTGTGCTTAAGAGCTCCAGTACGCCTTCACTGTCCTGGTCTATCCGTGCCACCTCTCCCGCCCCAGTCTAGTACCACCAGTGCTAACACCACGCACCAGGCTTCCTGTTGTTCTCCAGAGCCCTGTTCCTTCTCCACGCACCCCGCTCTGTGGTGCGTGTATCCAGGCCGGTACCACCAGCTTCCGGCACCACGCACCAAGCCTCCTGTTGCGTCTCCAGAGGCCAGAGTCTGCTTGTCTGCCCACCGCCGCCTGCGCTGCTCGTCTGCCCAGCGTCGCCTGCGCTGCCCGTCTGCCCAGCGTCGCCTGCGCTGCGTCTGCCCAGCGCCACCTCGCGCCGTCTGCCAGCGTCGCCTCGCTGCCCGTCGCCCAGCCCGCCGTCTGAGCTGCCCGTCTGCCCAGCTCGCCTGCATTGCCCGTCTGCCAGCGCGTCAGCCAGACTGCCAGAGCCGTCAGTCAGCCCGGACCTGCAGAGCCGTCAGTCAGCCAGCACTGCCAGAGCTCTGTCATGTCAGCCAGGACCTGCCACACCGTCAGTCAGCCAGACCTTGCCGGAATTGCTCTCTAGTCGAGCTTCCCCTCAGTCGAGCTGCGCCTCAGTCCGGAGCGCCCCAGTCCGGAGTGCCCCTCACCGGAGCTCCCCTCAGTCCGTAGCTCCCACTCAGTCCAGAGCTGCCCCTCTTTCCGGAGCTGCCCATCAGATACAGTGGGTTATTTGGAGGTCCCTCTGAGGAGGCCACGGAAGCGGGGATTAACTATTGGGGGTGGGCTCACAACCAGCCCAGAGCCGCAGATGCCCCACCCAGACCCTCCCTTATAGGTTCAGGTTTTCGCCGGATGTCGCACCTTAGGGGGTGGGGCTACTGTCACTTCTCCTGACCTTATTTCCTTGTTTAGTTGTCAGACGTAGCTGGGTGGCATTCTATGTTTGTGTTTCTATGTTGGGTTGTTGTTTGGCCTAATATGGTTCTCAATTCAGAGGCAGGTGTTTGTCATTGTCTCTGATTGGAACCATATTAAGGTAGCCTGTTTGCACTGTTGTTTGTGGGTGATTGTTTTCTATCTTTTTGTTCTGCACAGATACGGACTGTTTTCAGTTTCACATTATGTTTTGTAGCTTGTAGTGTTCTCGTTATTATTCTTTATTAAACATGTTGAACACTAGCCTCGCGTTTTTGTCTTCCTTCATCCCAGGAAGAAACCGTACAAGAACATCCATGGTCACCACCGTACTGCATTTATCTGGCACTCACTAAACACAAATGCTTCATTTGCTAAATGATGTCGTGAGTGAGAGTGGGCCCTGCTCTCCGTAAAATAAAAAAAGAAATAGTGGCCGTGATATTTTGCTTAATATAAGAACTTGAAATGATTTATACTTTTATTTTTGACACTTAAATACATTTGAGCAATTCCATTTAGTTTTGATACTTAAGTATATTTCAAACCAAATACTTTTTCTCAAGTAATATTTTACTGGGTGACTTTCACTTTTACTTGAGTCCTTTTCGATTAAGGTATCTCTACTTTTACTCAAGTATGACAAATGAGTACTTTTTCCACCACTGMSTGTCTATAGTGTTTTGTGAGCCTGTCTCTCTGAAAAGACTAAGCAGAACTCCAACGTTGTGCTCATGAACTGATTTTAGATTCACTACCTTATGATTATCATAGTCTATATCCAGAGCAGCAGCGTTCTCCTCACAGATGTGTCTTTTTGATACATAAAGACCCTTYCCCACCCTTCCAGAGCACCCACACTCATCTACACTCTCTTTAAACCAAACTGAAAATCCACCTACAGCTAAGATTTGAGGAAAAACAAAAGACATTTTTTGTTGTATGGGCTACTCCTCTGTGAGCTCCTTCTATCAACACTCTTTTACTCTGTCCTCCTTTTCACCGGAGCTGTCTAACTGTCTGTCTCAGCGCGCCAGCTCTCTCTTGTTTTTTATTTCTGAATTCTAAAGATATTACCTGACGAAAATGTTAACATAAGGAAACTGTATTTACATAAGTCCCAGAGAGGGAAAGAGAGGGAAATGGTGGGATAACGAGGATGTTCTATTTCTGTCAGATCTGGACTGGGATCAGTGGAAGATCGGCTCAGCGCGGCGTTCAGCCACTACAAAGATAAATAAATAATTGAAAGAGAAAAACACATGAAGGATGACAGATGTGCAAGATTCAGATTCCAATCCAAATCTTAGAGCTGATGTGAGACACATCATTAGACTGTGTGTGTGTGTGTGTGTGTGTGTGTGTGTGTGTGTGTGTGTGTGTAAACTGTACCCCGCACAATGACTCGGACCGGTAACCCTGTATATCGCTCGTTATTGTTTTTTATTGTGTTACTTTTTATTTCTTTGACTTTAGTTTATTTGGTAAATATTTTCTTAAATCTTCTTGAACTGCACTGTG
>NC_036869.1:21015355-21089232 GCF_002910315.2 Salvelinus sp. IW2-2015 | reverse complement strand
TGTGTTGGATTGTGGTGGTGTGTGAGATGCATTCGTTCTGCATGTATCCCTAGGAGTTTTGATTGATTGTTGGTGTAAATGTTGATACGTTAACATTATGCTGATTTATCGAATGCACTATAGATTGTAATTGAACATACCGATAAATCGCATAATGTTAACGTATCAACATTTACACAACACAATTCAATCAAACTCCTAGGGATACATGCAGAACGGAAATGCATCTCACAACACACACCACACACACACACACAGCACAACACACACACACACACACACACACCACACAACAATTAATGATGTGTCTCACATCAGCTCTAAGATTTGATTGGAATCTGAATCTGCACATCTGTCATCTTCATGTGTTTTTCTTTTCAATTATTTATTTATCTTGTAGTGCGAACGCCGCGCTGAGCGATTCTTCACTGATCCCAGTCCAGATCTGAAGAATAGAACATCCTCGTTATCCCACCATTCCCTCTCTTTCCCTCTGGGACTTATGTAAATACAGTTTCCTTATGTTAACATTTTCGTCAGGTAATATCTTTAGAATTCAAGAAATAAAAAACAGAAGAGAGCTGGCGGCGCTGAGACGACGTTAGACAGCTCCGGTGAAAAGAGGACAAGATAAAGAGTGTTGATAGAAGGAGCTCAGAGGAGTAGCCCATACAACAAAAAATGTCTTTTGTTGTTTCTCAAATCTTAGCTGTAGGTGGATTTTCAGTTTGTTTAAAGAGAGTGTAATGAGTGTGGGTGCTCTGGAAGGGTGGGGAAGGGTCTTTATGTATCAAAAGACACTCTGTGAGGAGAAGCGCTGCTCTGGATATAGACTATGATAATCATAAGGTAGTGAATCTAAAATCAGTTCACTAAGACAACGTTGTAATTCTGCTTAGTCTTTTCAGAGAGACAGGCTTCACAAAAACACTATAGGACAGGAGTGGTGGAAAAAGTACTCATTTGTCATACTTGAGTAAGATACGATACCTATCGAAAAGGATCAAGTAAAAAGTGAAAGTCACCAGTAAAATTTATTGAGAAAAAGTATTGGTTTGAAATATACTTAAGTATCAAAACTAAATGGAATTTCAAATGTATTTAAGTGTCAAAATAAAATATAAATCATTTCAAGTTCCTTATATTAAGCAAAATATACGGCACCATTTCTTTTTTTATTACGGAGAGCCAGGCCACACTCCATCACTCAGACATCATTACAAATGCATTTGTGTTTAGTGAGTCCGCCAGATAAATGCAGTAGGGGTGACCATGGATGTTCTTGTAACGGTTTCTCTCTGGGATGAAGGAGAGGACAAAACGCACCGAGGCTAGTGTTCAACATGTGTTTAATAAAAGAATATAACGAGAAACTACAAGCACAAAACATAAATGTGAAAAATAAACAGTCCTATCTGTGCAGAACACAAGATAGAAAACAATCACCACAAACCAACAGTGCAAACAGGCTACTTAATAGGTTCCAATCAGAGACAATGACAAACACTGCTCTGATTGAGAACATATTAGGCCACCACAAACCCACATAAGAAACAAAACATAGAATGCCCACCCAGCTACGCGCTGACCAACTAAACAAAGGAAATAGGTCAGAACGTGACAGTACCCCCCCCCCCCCCTAAGGAGGTGCGGACTCCGGCGCAAAACCTGAACCTATAGGGGAGGTCTGGTGGGCCATCTGGGCTCTGCGCGGATGGGCCCCACCCCATAGGTTAATCCGCGTTTCCGTGGCTCCTCAGAATGGCGGACCCTGCCAAAATAACCCACTGTACTGATGGGCAGCTCCGAAGACGGGGCAGCTTCTGGACTGAGGGGCAGCTCCGGACGGAGGGCATCGGTGAGGGGCAGCTCCGGACTGAGGGCAGCTCCGGGACGTGAGGCAGTCGGACTGAGGGGCAGCTCCGGACTGAGGAGCAATTCCAGGTCCTGGCTGACTGCGGCTTGACTTCCTGGCTGACTGACGGCTCTGGCAGGTCCTGGCTGACTGACGCTCTGCGAGGTCCTGGCTGACTGACCTGTCTGGCAGGTATGGCGCGCTGGGCAGACGGGCAATGCACGGCGGAGCTGGGCAGAGGGCAGCTCAACGGGCGGCAGACGGCGCGCAGGCGCGCTGGGCAGACAGGCAGCGCAGGTGCGCTGGCAGACGGGCAGCGAGGCGACGCTGGGCAGACGGAGGCCAGCGAGCAGACGGCAGCCAGCGCTGGGAGACAGAGCAAGCGACTGATGGCTCTTGGAGACGCACAAAGGAGGCTTGGTGCGTGGTGCGGACTGTGGTACCTGGCTGATACACGCACCACAGAGCGAGTGCGTGGAAGGAACAGGGCTCTGGAGACACACAGGAAGCCTGGTGCGTGGTGTTAGCACTGGTGTACTAGACTGGCGGGAGAGTGGCACGGATACCGACCGTGAAGGCGTACTGGAGCTCTTAAGCACCCGAGCCTTGCCACACCTTACATGTTGAATGCTCCCCGTAGCCAGGCAGCTGCGGCGAGTGGAATATCCGCACTGGCTGTGCTGACGAACCGGGACACGTGTAAGGCTGTGCGCATGTACAGCGGCCGAGGAGACGCACTGGAGACCAGCTGCGTTGAGCCGGCTCATGGCACCTGGCTCGATGCCGCACTCTTGCCAGCGATACGTGGAGCTGGGATGTAACCGGTTAAGGACTTGTAAGTAAGCATTTCAGGGTAAGGTCTACACTTGTTGTATTCGGCCCATGTGACAAATAAAGTTTGATTTGATTTGAGAAAGGGGAGTCGGCCAGGCAGAGACAGCTAGAGTAGTTAGTCACTCCAGTGCCTTGCTGTTYACCTTAACACTCCTGAGCCAGACTACRCTCAATCATAGGAGCTACTGATGAGTCTTCAGTAAAGACTTWAAGGTCGAGACCGAGATCCCCACACAGATCACATTCTCTTGGAGAGATTGGAAATCCAAATTGGCCTACTCGGACAAGATCTTGCTTGGTTTAGAGCTTATCTGTCAGAAAGATATCAGTTCGTCTCTGTCGATGGCTTGTCCTCTGACAAATCAATGGTGAAGCCCCAAAATAGCCTACCCTGGAAGCCTGTGTTAAAGACATAAGGAAGTCGACGGCGGAATACGTTTTCATTTTAAACTCGGACAAAACAGAGTTCCCTAGTCCCAAGACCTGTTTGATCTGACAATTAATCTCGGTGGTTGTACAGTCGTCTGAAATAAAGGACCTCGGTGTTACTCTGGACCCTGATCTCTTTTGAGGAACATATTAAAACAAAAATTCACGAGATGCTTYYYCCCCCCCATCTTCGTAACATTGCAAACATCTGAGCCAGGTCTCTTGAAGGGACAGGTAGACACAAAAGGACCAGCAGTACTGCAATACAGACAACTCTGGGTCTCAAGTCTGCGTACGATTTCGGCTGGAGACAGCCTGGCCCTGTATCGCTCGGGAAGAGGTGAATCGGCAGAGTCCGGAGGCTGTTGGAGGGACTCGGGTCGGATCCTCTCCTGGACGTAGATGCTTGGGACTTCCAGAGTTCATCAGCTGCAAGGTGGGATCCCTGAGTGTGCAATCGGACCTCTTCTCCCTCCTATGTTACCGTAGCCGACCATCGATCCGGATGGTTAAAGCGATGAGTGAGTCGAGATCCGTCGGTAGTTCTCAGGCTGCCAGCTCCTCCTTCACCTCCTCCGATAATCCATGCAGGAACATGTCTAACAGTGCTTCTGGGTTCCAGGTACCCTCCGCTGCTAGCGCGCGGAACTCCACCGCATAGTCTGCCACACTGAGGGAGTCCTGCCGAAGCTGGAGTAACTTCCGGGCAGCCTTTCTCCCGGACACCGGAGCCTCAGACTTCTCACCTCCGCCACRAATACCTCCAGACCGAGGCAGATGGCAGATTGTTGCTTCCACACCGCCRTGGCCCAGGCCAGTGCCCTCCCGGACAYCAGYGTAAAATGTACGCTATCTTCGAGCGGTCCAAGGGGAACAAAGAAGGCTGCAACTCTAAAGGGAGCACTGGGAGAGAAAGGCCCTGGGAGAGAAAGGCCCTGCAGCTTCTGGAATCTCCATCGTAGCGSTCCGGAGAGAGGTAAGTGGGGTTTCCGGGAAACCTGGGTGACGGCGCTGCTACCAGCCGGGTTACAGAGGGGCTGGGAGGTTACCGTCTTGGTAGGCTACCTAGTAGGCAACCCACGGAATTGCTCCCGCAATGCGTCCCAAGGCGAGGTTGTGACGTTCGGCCATGGCCTGGACACCCGTTCAATCAGACCGCAAATAAACTCCTCGTGCCAACCAAGTGTGGCTCCTTGGAAGGAGTGGTCCAAAGTCTGCTAGGTCAGTCATGGCCAGTTCGTACCGTCAGGTATTCCAAGGTAACCCAAGTGCAGACTGTGTTAAGTAACAATGTTATGTAACAATAGGGCAGCAAAATGACAGTTCAAGGCAGGCAGTGGTCAATAATCCAGAGTTAGGAGCAAAGTAACAGGATGGCAGCAGGCTCGAGGACCAAGCAGAGCTTCAGTAATCCCAAGGTGGAAGCCAAAGGTACAGGACAGCAAGCCAGGCCTCAGGTACAGGCAGTAGTGTGGATCAGGCGGGCGCGGTACATGGTCAGGACAGAGCAAGGGTCCAAAACAGGGAGGCGGGAAAAAAGGAAGCGTGGGAAAAGACAGGAAGCTGGACAGCCAAAACTCTGGTAGCTTGAACAAACAAGACAACTAGGCACAGACAAACAGAAAAAGCAGGTATCAATATACCCAGAGGATAAGTGGGGACAGATGAGGCAACACTGAGGGGGTGGAGGACAGCACAAGAACAGGTGAAACAGATCAGTGCATGACAAGGTCCTATGATTGAGTGTTGTCTGGGCCAGGGGTGTGAAGGTGAATGGCAAGACACTGGAGTGACGAACCACCCTTGCTGTCTCTGCCTGGCCGGYTCCCCTCTCCCCACTGGGATTMTCTGCCTMTGACCCTTTTATGAGGGCTGAGTCACTGGCTTGCTAGTGCTATTCCATTCCGTTCCTAGGAGGGGTGAATCACGTCTTGCCAGGCATGTTTCGCTATACTCGACTTGAGTGGGTTGAGTCACTGACGTTATCTTCCTGTCTGGTCTTGTGCCCCCTCGGTGGTGGGGGAGATCTTCGTGGGCTATACATCACCTTGTCTCAGGGTAGTAAGTTGGTGGTCTGTTGATATCTCTCTGGAGGTGTGGGGGCTGTGTTTTGGCAAAGTGGCTGGGATTATATCCTGCCTGGTTGGCCCTGTCCCTCTCTGCCCTCTCGGAGGACCTGAGCCCTAGGACCATGTCTCAGGACTACCTCGCCTGACGACTCCTGGCTGTCCCCGTCCCCAGTCCCCAGTCCACCTGGTTGTGCAGCTGATCCAGTTTCTGCTGTTCTGCCTATGACTATGGAACCCTGACCTGTTCACCGGACCTGCTATTATATCCCAGACCTACTGTTTAGAACCTCTCTCCCCCTCTCCCTCTCTACTGCACCCGCTGCCTCAACCTCTGAATGCTCTGCTATGAAAAGCCAACTGACATTTACTTCTGAGGTGCTGACCTGTTGCAGCACCTTTATAACCACTGTGATTATTATTTGAGCCTGCTGGTCATCTATGAACRTTTGAACATCTTGAAGAACGATCTAGCGTCAATGGCCATGAACTCTTATAATCTCCACCGGCAAAGCCAGAAGAGGACTGGTTCCTATGTTCCTGCCTTTCTAAGGAGTTTTTCCAAGCCACCGTGCCTCTACATCTGCATTGCTTGCTCTTTGGGGTTTTAGGCTGGGTTCCTGTATAAGCGTTCTGTGACATCTGCTGTAAAAGGACTTGAAAAATAATTGTGATTGATTGATTGTAAGCCTCTGAGTGCGTATGTTTGTTAATGCATATACGTGAGAGAGACGTTTGTTCAGTCTATCCGTGTGTGTGTGTGTGTGTGTACTTATTTATGCATAATCTTGATAAAGATTACACGCTCCCCGCCTCCCATGAGGAAAGCGGGCAGAGAAAGGAGAGACCTCCCCGGGGGCCAATAAACTCCCTTAATTAGGAGGGGCCTAGTTAATTAAGTCCCGTGCCCGACTATATCAGAGGGAATCTTTGCCAGGGAGCGCTGCTGACGCCTTACTGAACTCCCCCCAGCCCTGCACCAGTGAACCCAGCTCTCCCAGTTAGTCAGTGCCAAGGTGCCTCACAGACTGCCAGCCAACACACCCCAAAATAAAGACTTCCATGTTCCATCTTCCTACCCTCAGGCTGTAACCGTCCCGGTTCCTGCATCATACGCTTTCCTTATATCCTTATGTCACAGCCGAGGMCTCTTGAGTCACTTTAGAAAACAAACCGAGGATTAGCCAGTGAAAATCGCCTAAGAAAGACTGGTTTTAGTGTCTTTAACCAGCATTGGACATTATTCTGGGTTTAAAAKAAGTTAAGTGTTCAGAGAAAGCTGGAATTCTCCCAGAGGGGCAACTCGGMCGGTGTTTTGCAGTCGTGTCTCTTTACAAAATGCACCGCTCGACCACACAGCAAAACAGAGACGTGGGAGAGAGAGAGAGGGATGGAGCTTTAAAATATACAAGAGGTTGAATTGATTAAATGCTGAAAAGTGTGAGTAATTCTTCCAGCCCTGGGAACACACACTGCACCCCCTCCATTATTCATTGCCATGCATTTCTCTACTCTCTCTCTCTCCTGCTCTCTCTCTCTCGCTCTCTCTATCCCTCTCTCACTATCCCTCTCTCGCTCTCTATCCTTCTCTCTCCCTCTCTTTTCCCCTTCCCTCCCTCAGTCTTGCAGCTGGCTGTCGATAAGCGATGATGAATTGCATCTAGTTTGGAACCTGCATTTGTTCTGTCACTATTTCAGTAACAGTGTCCAACAGAAATCAAGTGCCTGGGAGTTACTGTACTTCTACTCTCGTGTTGTGATTATTCTCTATGATTTACAGTTGAAATAAAAAATTCCCTGTCTTAGGTCAGTTAGGATCACCACTTTATATTAATAATGTGAAATGTCAGAATAATAGTAGAGAGAATGATTTTATTTCAGCTTTTATTTCTTTCATCACATTCCCAATGGGTCAGAAATTTTACATACACTCAATTAGTATTGGTAGCATTGCTTTAAATTGTTAAACTTTGCTTAAATTTTAACTTGTTTAAATAGTTTTAACTTGGTCAAACATTTCGGGTAGCCTTCCACAAGCTTCCCACAATAAGTTGTGTGAATTTTGGCTTAGTTCCTCCTGACAGAGCTGGTGTAACTGAGTCAGGTTTGTAGGCCTCCTTGCTCCGCACACGCTTTTTAAGTTCTGCCCACACATTTTCTATAGGATTGGAGGTCAGGGCTTTGTGATGGCCATTCCAATACCTTGCCTTTGTTGTCCTTAAGCCATTTTGCCACAAATTTGGAAGTATGCTTGGGGTCATTGTCCACTTGGAAGACCCATTTGCGACCAAGCTTTAACTTCCTGACTGATGTCTTGAGTATATCCACATATTTTCCATCTCATGATGCCATCTATTTTGTGAAGTGCACCAGTCCCTCTTGCAGCAAAGCACCCCCACAACATGATGCTGCCGTGCTTCACGGTTGGGATGGTGTTCTTCGGTCTTGCAAGCGTCCCCCTTTTTCCTCCAAACATAACGATGTCAGTATGGCCAAACAGTTCTATTTTTGTTTCAACATACCAGAGGGCATTTCTCCAAAGAGTACGATCTTTGTCCATGTGCAGTTTTAGACATGGGGGCTTATTTAATGGCGGTTTTGGAGCAGTGGCTTCTGCCTTGATGAGCGGCCTTTCAGGTTATGTCGATATAGGACTCGTTTTACGTGGATTAGATACTTTTGTACCTGTTTCCTCCACATCTTCACAAGGTCCTTTGCTGTTGTTCTGGGATTGATTTTGCACTTTTCGCACCAAAGTACGTTCATTCTAGGAGACGAACGCGTCTCTTCCTGAGGCGGTATGACGGCTGCGTGGTCCCATGGTGTTTATACCTTGCGTACTATTGTTTGTACAGATGAACGTGGTACTTTCAGAAGCTTCTAAAGCATGACATTATTTTCATGATTTTTCCAAGATGTTTAAAGGCACAGTCAACTTAGTGTATGTAAACTTCTGACCCACTGAAATTGTGATACATTGAATTATAAGTGAAATAATCTGTCTGTAAACAATTGTTGGAAGAATTACTTGTGTCATGCACAAACTAGATGTCCTAATCGACTTGTCAAAACTATAGTTTGTTAACAAGAAATTTGTGGAGTGGTTGAAAAACAGTTTTAATGACTCCAACCTAAGTGTATGTAAACTTCCCGACTTCAACTGTACCTTACATGGTTTCTACCATCTCCTCCTAGTTTCTTGAAGACAACTACGGTATCGCTGTCCTTTACAGCAGGTAACTTTATAAGGAAAGTGGTTTGGTTGTGTCGATAATGACAAAAATTGCACACTTATTATCAAGCAAAGAGCATGGCATTTAAATTGCCCTTTCTGGCCTTACAACACAATAGCAACCAGCTGTTCAATAATACCCTCTTTGCAGTTATCTTTTCACATAGACAAACACAGCTCGGGAACAAATACTCCTTCCTATGCCTTCGTGTATCCCTCCCCACTCATCCTAGGCCTGAAATAGCTTACAACACCCAATATCCTTAACATTCAGTCATTTAGCAGACGCTCTTATCCAGAGCGACTTACAGGAACAATAGGGCCCAATGGCACAGAGAGATTTTTCACCTAGTCGGCTCAGGAATTCGAACCAACGACCTTTCGGTCACTGGCCCAACGCTCATGTATTTATAGGCTCCAGTTTAACAACTATATTGTCTAAGCCAATACAACACAGCACAACAACCACTAATCAATGTAGCTTTATATTTACAATGTCTGTGTTGGGTGATGGGGGGGGGGAAGGATGCATTAGTAGTGTTGGTAGTGTCACAGCTGGCATCCTAGCCCATGACCACCCACTGCTGTGGTAGAGATGTTGCCAGCATAAATGTACATGGGGATTTGTCTTAAGCCGCAGGCAGACCATTGCAGGCCTGTGGGGTTAATGGGGTTGAAGTGGGGACTCAAGACTCAAATGCTCTGATTGCTATGGGGATTAGTTCCCAAATGGGGGGGGGGGGTTGAAGTCTGTGAGAGTCCAGTAGGGGGTGCTAGCCGTGCTACTCCGTCAGGATCCCTGTGGTGCAAGCCTGGGGATGAGTTGAGAGTATTTTGGTTAAAGCCAAGAAGTGAATGTTTTGGTGATAAGGATAATTGAGGAAAACATATATTTGGTATGACAAAGTACATGTCTCGTCGATCGCAAGGAGTGGTGTCTCGTTGGAAGTCTGTTGGGCTTGTGTGTGTGTGTTGTGTGTGTGTGTGTGTGTGTGGTGTGTGTGTGTGTGTGTGTGTGTGTGTGTGTGTGTGTGTGTGTGTGTGTGTGTGTGTGTGTGTGTGTGTGTCCATATATACTTGAATGTGTATGCATGTGTGCCTATATTCACATGTCTGCACTCAAGGGGTGTCTTCAAACAGACAGACCCCTGCTCTGTTCCCTCTCCTTATCCCGGTGTAAGGACCGACGCCGGACAGGAGAAGCAGGTATGTAAGGACCGACGACGGACAGGAGAAGCAGGTACAGGGAGTCAGACATTTATTCGGGAACAGACATAGAATAAGACAGGAACAGCGTCAGCACACGGGTAACACGGACATATGACAAAACAATGCAGCAGCGGGGAACAGAGCTGGGGAACTGACAAACATAGGGGAGGTAATAAACAGGGGATTGCGTGAGTCCAGGTGAGTCCAATATCGCTGAAGCGCGTGACGAGGGAAGGCAGGTGTGCGTAAATGATGGTGGCAGGAGTGCGTAACGCGGGGCAGCCTGGCGCCCCTCGAGCGCCAGGGGGCGAAGAGCGGGAGCAGGCGTGACGCCCGGACTCTCTCAGGTCCGTGTTTTATCTGGGATATGTAGAGTGCCTTTGAGTCTGTGAAAAGTGGCCACACAAATAAAGAACATTTCCACTATCATTAGCACAGTAACTCCTAATCGTTTKCATGTCTCTCATAGCAGCCTTCCACCAGACGTTGTTTGAAGCCTGTAAATTATGTCTTAAACTCCCATTAAGGATGCAGCCGAGGATTTATTTATCGAAAGAGACGTTCTCTTTCTCCTTAACTTCTGCCTCGCTCATGCTCTGATAAGCCGGGTTTGTGATGTGTTAACGAGCCACTAATGAGTCCAGCTCTTAAAACCTCACATGGAAATCTGTTTCTGCATGAAATACGGAGCRCAGAGGCGATTTAATCTCACCCCAGGTCTGGGAAGGCAAGGCGCCGCGAGGTGGGGCGTGAGAGAGTGTGTTTGTGTGTCTGTGTATATGTTTTTGTGGGGACCAAGGGAGTTGAAGTGTACCAGTGTGTGTGTGTGCGTGTCTGTGCAGTGCAGTACAGCCTATGTGTGGATGTATGGGCTGGTGCGAGGGTGATAGGCACTAGTGAGGCAAAGTAGGCCTGTAAATTAAACTGGAAACAAATGAGAATGAATCACCTACATCATTTCTCTCTTCTTCCTCTGCCCACTCCAATCTCAGTGTCCCCCRCAGAGAGAGACATCACGCCCGGGGTCTCACAGCAGAGAGAGTACATCTGGAGAGGTCGCTACTTTGAGAGTGACTCTACTACTTTGTCTGTAAAGTCTCTGTGTGAAGATGAAGGACAACTCTATTTTGCTCTCGCTCTAGCGTCCTCTCTCCCTCATCATCTCTGCTCTCTCAGGTCCAATGGAATAATCCTAGAGAGCGAGAGAGCGAGCGATCCGTTGCTCTTGACTTTACCTCTCTTACCACTCTTGCCTGTGGGAGCCCTCTAACCAATCAACTCCATTTTCTAGTGACGTATCGTCTCTCCTTAAATTCCACGTGATCTGCTGTGATTCCCTTTAAAAGTGGTAAAGAGTGCATCTATCCKAGTCAAATCTATGGATTAAGTTTTGTATTGAACTTGTATTAATAAAAGAGTAGTCAAGTTTGTGTTCCCATTGTGGGGTCGTTGTAAGGTCGTTGTAAGGTTTGATTTACCCTCACCCTGATTTACCCTCACCCTCAACCTTTGATTTACCCTCACCCTTGTCTGAACAATGTTAATACTTAGTAGCAGTATCCTTACACGTTATCGTGAAATCATTTTGATTCTGATTTTAGACACAGCCAACAAACAGTAACTACTAGCTGTTAATTATTTCCCATCAGACTTTTATTTATTTTTACAAACTGATTTTGACAAACCCAAACTTGAACTCAGTACAATTTGAGTTGCATTTGGACACCTGCCCGTGATTGAGCTCAGAGCTAGGTGTACAGTACTGCATTATGATGAGAGTGATAGCGGGCGGGAGGGCAGCTGGGGAATTGGAGCGGCAGAACAATCTGTCTCCTTTGCTAGAGATCTGGGTCTCACCATATGTGTGTGGGGGTGGTGTTAGAATAGTGATCTGTAAAGATTTGCTGCAATATTGAAGACACACGCCACATACACTTCACATGCCACATACACTTCACATGCCACATACATGCATGGCACACTATGCCACGGACACACACATATGTAAATGGTTTCCCGCAGAGATCCTTTACGCACTCAAACACACATACATACCCGAGCGCGCGCGCGCGCACGCACACACACACACACACACACACACACTGTCTAAAGAGCCACATATGCTGTAGACACTTTCAATTACACTCACACACACACACACTCACACACACACACACAAACAAAGAACCCCCTCTTTGCATTTGGGGACTTTACATGTTAGCACTCTCTAGTTTCCTGCAGCAAAGTGATTCATTCAGGAGCTCTGGAGGGATCTCTCCTGTATATAGGGGGTAGGTAGATAAGGTAACGTATAGGGCACAGGGGAGTGCCAGGGGGGCGGAGAGAGTTGTGTCACCATGCATCACGTTTGAATATTCATGGTGGTGTGGCACTTTGTGTTCGCGATACTCTATAGGTTGCCCTCTCCTGGCTCTCCTCTGTGGCATGCTCAACACTCCCGTTCAACAACGAGCAGAACCTTCTAAAAGCATCAGAGGCCATCTGTCTATCTGCCTCTGAGGCTGCTAATAGATGTGTAAGCACACGTTATTACACACTGACACATGTACTCGCCGCAATAGAAAAATTTACAGGTTCCAAATAGACGTGTCTTTTTGTGCCTTAAAAAGACAGCAGTATCGACACAAAACAAAAATGTGTAAAGTGTTGGTCCCATGTTTCATGAGCTGAAATGAAATGAAATATTCCAGAAATGTTTCATATGCACCAAAAGCTTATTTCTCAAAAATGTTGTGCTCACATGTTTACATCCCTGTTAGTGAGCATTTCTCCTTTGCCAAGATAATCCATCCACCTGACAGGTGTGGCATATCAAGAAGCTGATTAAACAACATGATCATTACACAGGTGCACCTTGTGCTGAGTACAATAAAAGGCCACTCTAAAATGTGCAGTTTTGTAACACAACACAATGCCACAGATATCTCAAGTTTTGAGGGRACGTGCAACTGGCGTGCTGACTGCAGGAATGTCCACCAGAGCTGTTGCTAGAGGACGTTAATTTCTCTACCATAAACTGCCTCCAACGTTGTTTTAGAGAATTTGGCAGTACGTCCAACCGGACTCACAACCGCAGACCATGTGTCACCCCGCCAGCCCAGGATCTCCACATCCGGCTTCTTCAGCTGCGGGATCGTCTGGGGGTTGCTGAGGCGTATTTCTGTCTGTATTAAATCTCTTTTGTGGGAAAAAAAACTCATTCTGATTGGCTGGGCCTGGTTCTCCATGGCTGCACCCCTACCTAGTCATGTGAAATCCATAGATTAGGGCCTAATTTATTTATTTCAATTGACTGATTTCCTTATATGAACTGTCAGTAAAATCTTTGAAATTGTTGCATGTTGTGTTTATATATWTTTTTCAGTATATATAGAGTTTGAGAATAAAAAAGGGAACTGGTTTAATGCAATTGGSATATTAAAATGTGTTTATTTATTGTAAATCCTAGTATCATGCTTTAACTGAAGTTGAAATATGTACATTTTTCATGGCCTATATACCAGTCTCACTTTTTATTTTATTTTATGTAAGCTTAAATAGAATGAATACCTACCAGAAGACAATAATGAACAGAGAAACCCAGAGACAATCCCAATTCAGGCCTACTAAATCTCTCTATGAGGTTCTGGCAGAGGGTTTAGCATTAGCAGGCCCTGTGCGTATTTATGGGCTCTCCCTGCAGCTAATTGAATACCTGTCTTATGTGGCCTGATTATGGTAATAGGTCCCCACGGTGCAGCCCGTGGATGTCCTTGCGATTACGAKTGCCGTGGAGGCTCAGAGAGCGGCAGCGGTAGCACACAGCTTACTGGTTTATGGTACAGCTGATAAAAGTCCTCACTTGAGCCTCGTGGAGTACAGAGGCACAGGTTAGCAACGACCTGCAGCTGACCAAGGTCATAGGAAAGTACACTCTAGGAAGGCGAGTTGGACAACTTTGGACAAGTATTACTGTGAATGTCAGTGTGTACCTGTATAGAACTGAATGATGTTTTGACATAAAGTAATTGAAGGGGAATACTGTGTGGAATATATCATTGAATTTATAATAAATTCAAGTATAAGCCTTTTTGCCTGATGGAGTGACATATCAGGTGAGATCAAGACCTCTGCCCTTATTATCATGGAAATATACATTCTACCAATGGCGGTAATATGTGAACATTTATGCGTGTGTGGGCGGGTGTGTGTCAGTGCATATACCAACTTCTCTTAAAATGTACACTGCGCACACACACACACACACATATTCTCACATACACACGGCACACACACACCACATAGCACGTGTGCTGAGAGGCCGCTGTGCTCTTTTCGACATGTAAATAGCATTTTGTGGGGTTGAAAAAGTGGTTTTGCTGAGCTTCATTTACCTGGCCTTGGCATCACGGAGGGCCAGGGAGGGGCTGATAATTAAAATGGAAGCCCGCTGCTGAGATGGAATATTCATGGGAGATTACTTCCACCCCTAAACATCTGCATCATGTGGTGAGCCCTGGTGTCCCCAGCTCTTCTGTGTCTCTGTTGTGTATGTTTTTTGTGAGTCTCTGACTGTGGGTGTTTTTCTCTGTATGTGTATTACTATTTGAGTGTGTGTGTGTGTGTTCTGTGACGTGTGTGTGTGTGTGTGTGTGTGTGTGTTCCGTGCCGTACGAGCAAATATGTGTGTCCCTCTGCCTTATAGGGCCCTTCTTGCTTCCTGTTGTGTAAAGTCATCAACACTTGACACAACAGAAATATAATTAAATAGGAGGAATGCCAGACGCCTGTCGACTTCAGTTGACAAACAGCCAGTGTCCGTGTCCATCTGTGTTCCCCTCCACATCTGTATCCCATCTCACGTCAGTGTAGCGGCTGTGTGTGTGTGTGTGTGTGTGTGTGTGTGTGTGTGTGTGTGTGTGTGTGTGTGTGTGTGTGTGTGTGTGTGTGGTGTGTGTGTGTGTGTGTGTGTGTGTGTGTGTGTGTGTAACAGAGGGTGGTGATGACTAACCTAGCTTGAAGAGTAACCTTGCCTAAGATCTGAAAACGTGTGTTGTCTTGTGTTAAGTCAATGCCTAGGGCTTTAGCTCAGCGGGTTAACAGCAGGTTTGACCTAAAAAGAGAAAGCTTTGGTAAAACATGAATGGGCCTAACTAGTCTAGCCATTCCTCCCCTCAGCTTGGCTCCCTGACTAATTTGGGGGCATTAGATTGGGAGCTGTTGAAAAACGCAGAACGAGCAGCTGAGAAGAGATGAAAACAGCAGGAAGGCAATAAAAGAGCCTTGTTAAGAGAATTGTATTACCATTTTCTCCTCTGGCAGACTGGAGAATAATCTTATCACACCATGTGCCGGGGTCCTCATAATGGAGCCAAAACCGTCCTGCTCTTTTTTCAGACAATTTAAAAGACATTCCGAGCCATTTTTGCACCATCAAAACTGCCAAAAGACTACTTCTAATCTTTTTATTCTTTTATTATTTATTATTATTATTTTATTGAATATCCAAAACATACAATATACTTGCAGCGAAGCCGCTCAATAACTACACCACACCAGTCATCCGACAGACTCCCATTCAGAGTGACACACAGAAGCATCCAGGGTCAACGCCCTGTTCAAGGGCACGTTGACAGATCTCCCACCAGGCCAAAAAAAACAGGGACCCGAACCCTCCAAGATCCCCCCCACAGTTCCTCAATAGCTGTCCCTCAACCATCCAAGACCCCGCTCCCAAGAAGATATATATATATATATACACACACACACACACACACACACACACACAATTAATTCCATTCCTCACTCCCAAGAACCCCCCAATGCACCAACAAGAAAATGAACTAAAGAGAAAAATGTGTGTGTGTATATGCATGKGTACAAACACCTGCACGGCATCCAGCCTCAGGSAAACCGGCATTAGCTGTAAAAAAAAACTGCCCCTCAGTGTCATTCAAACATACTTTTTATTATGTTAAATTTGGACTTTATTTYGGACTTTTATCTTCTTCTTAGCCAGACATGGAAACAGGTATAAGTCAAAAGGAGATGATTTGAGGTCTGTGCACACGAGACTGACACCCATTTTGGTTTCAAAATCTGTCTTTTCCATGTCAATTGTTAGGGGCCATGTAGCACGTACCCTCTCTCTGTTTTCTCGTAAACAGATTTAAATGACTAGCTCGCCAATTCCCGAGCAGATAGACTCCTTCCAAAGACTAATGGAATAGTCTCTTTGTGAGAGAGATTCCAGAGGATAAGAAGCAGATGGAGCTCTTTGTTATCCCAACACTGAGATTGCTGTTATTATCGGTGGGGAATAGTGGGGGGAAATGGATATTCCTGCTTGGTGCTTCCCCCCCCTCCCATTTTAGCAGTCGTGGAATGGGAATAATCTCCCTGTGCGTTCACGAAGATCAGCGGAGAGATGGAAAAAGAGGGCGGAGAAGGAAGAGGGCGGCATACATACCGTTGTAGAGAGATTCCAGGTAAGGGGCGTCACCTCCTTGGTTCGGTTACGGTAACGCTTAACAGACGTTATCTCGCCACCACCGAGTGCTAGACATCCAGCAAGGATATTAGCTCCACGTTAGGCAGGACCAAGACAACTGGACACACTTGTTTAAAAGGTCATCTTTGGAGTAGCTTTGCTCTCCAGGTGTGTGTGTGTGTGTGTGGTGTGTGTGTTGTGTGTGGTGTGTGTGTGTGTGTGTGTGTGTGGTGTGTGGTGTGTGTGTGTGTGGTTTGGTGTGTTTGGGGGTGTTTTTTTTTTGTTGGTGGGTTTGTGTGGTGTGTGTGTGTGTGTGTGTGTGTGGGTGTGTGTGTGGTGTGTGTGTGTGTGTGGTGTGGTGTGTGGTTGTGTGTGTGTGTCTGGCGTCCAGCTCAGAGTGTCATGCATGCCAATTGAAACTAAGGAGGCATGAGCATCCTCAATTTTGTAGGATAAAAATGTACAAGATACACCAACGATATTACATTGGGCATCAATGCCCACTCCAAAAAATGTTGCATGCTCAGATCCGTCTGTGCGTGTTTATCTATGTGTATGTGAGAGACGGACAGCAAGCCTGGGGTGGGTGTGGGCGTACGGGCCAGGGAGAATGTACAGTATATGCTTAGCCCTCCGCGGGTTTTACCTCCTCAGGTCAGCTCACAGGGGCCCCGGCGAGGCGGATGGATTCAAGCTCCCGTTGAGGTTTGATACATGATTTATTCATCCCGCCCACCACGAAACGCACCACGCCAGTTACCCAAGTCTCTAGTGACGGAGACTCTGACATTTTGATCCAAACGCTCCCTCATTTGGGGATAAAGGTAGGTGAGGTGAACTGGGATGAAGTCCTGTATGTACACAATTAGCATCCAAATAGAGGATCATAAATCATGGATTTAGCGCCGAGATCATCACTTTGTTATTTTGTGCTGTTTTCTTTATTGGAAAATAATGTGTTAACTAAATTAAGTGATATGGGGGACGTTTTCACAGGGAAGCTGGTTGGTGTGAGAGTGTATGCATGATGATAGTGTGTGTGTGTTGTGTGTGTGTGTGTGTTGTGTGTGTGTGTTGGTGTGTGTGTGTGTGTGTGTGTGTGTGTGTGTGTGTGTGTGTGTGTGTGTGTGAGATAGGGGAAGGAAGACAGTAGGCCTGTGCCTTTGTTTGGATTTGTGTCAGTGGGGATTTCGTGTGCAGTGTAAGCATGTGATTAGATGTGTGTGAGAGAGAGAGAGAGGCGTTTATGCGTGAGTGCTGTGTGTGATAGTGTTTGTACGTCATCTCCCGGTTGGCTGTGTATTGGCGGCCGAGGTGGTTCATCTCACCCACATGAACAGATGCCATAGGGACAGACGGACACAGTGCCAACCTGACACTGGGCATCGTGCTGGGCAAGGGTAACCTTCCTAGTTTACCCCTAGTCCTGCCTGCCAGGAGGGAGCTGTGCCAGAGAGAGGCTGCACCCTCCCCTCTTCTCCTCCACCTACCCACTTTACTCTGAATCAGCTGCCAGTGTTCTACGCCAGCAACAGAAGGAGAGAGAGAGAGAGGGAGAGAGAGAGAGGAGAGAGGAGAGAGAGAGAGAGAGAGAGAGAGAGAGAGAGAGAGAGAGAGAGAGAGGAGGAGAGAGAAGGAGAGAGAGAGACGAGAGCTAAAGAGGAGAGAGTAATAGAAAATGGGGATTGAAACAGTGAGATCAGAATTATAGAGAGAAAAAGAGAGCAGAGTGGAGAAAGGGAAATGTTTTCAGCATCAGTAACACCCTGGTAGGTTTGCATGTAGGGCCTCATGATTGTGTCTCATTGGCAACCACAACTAGGCTGGGCTTCGGTAACTGTAGCAGCCAATTGTCGGCCCCAAAAAAACTGAAGGCAAATAATAACACCGCCATTCACGATCCGCAGTAGGTGAGCCAGGAAATACTCAAGACTCAAAAAGAACCATAGGCCAGCCATCAACAAMAACAACAAAAAACGGACCATTCAAACTGCACGGATCCAAACCACTTTCAAATAAATGCTTATTTCTCAAGGCTAGAAGGAGATTACTCAAATCTTTTTCTCTGACATAAAAAAAAATAAAAAAAACACTTTTCAGACTAGAGTATGCGTCCATAGATGAAAATGTAAATGTAATGAATCATAATAACCAGAGACCACCACTTCCGTTTAAACATAGACAGGTTAGCAAGTCACAAATGATGTACACGCTTCAATGGGGCAGAAGTCTGTATGTTGTGACTCTGGATGGTCAGATAGCTAGCAACAATGACACAAGGTTGCCATGTGGGGAACTGTCGGTGGCTCGTTTCAGCTAGTTGTATCTTGTTGCCAAAAATGTGCTAACTAATTAACCAACAACTGCACCAATCTATGAGACAACAAATCCTCATTGTGCAAATGTATTTATGCTTTCAATGAAACATTGGAGACTTAAAAAGAGTTTACAYGTTGTCAACAATCTAARCCAAACCTGCCCGTTTTGCCCCAAATCCAGCAGACACTCGGCCCTCCGTGGAATGAGTTTGACACATTCTTAACGCCATGAAAAACTATAAAACAGCCCTTTACTAATTTAAAGTTAAATTGCTCAACACAACTTCTCTTAAATTCCCRATAAACCGACTAGACGTGGACATAATCTTATGACAACGTCACTTATTGCCATTGTACAGTAGAGTAGCTCTTGCCTAGAGCAGCAAGCCACTCGTCYCCTCTCCCCCAGGAGTCTTCTCTCATCGTTTGACCCTCCAGCTGTGACCCATATTTCCTCGTGTATCTGTTGGTCAAAAGACCCMTCCCGCCTGTGCGCCCAAGCTTATCTAACTCAGGAGGCAAAKAACCCCACTAACACACATGCAGCGGCTCAGCGTTAATATATTCAATCATTTGTAGTCTGTGGGATCTATAGATCTCTAATCTCTGTGGTTGGTCGAGTGGAGTGGACAGAACTGCTGCTGTTGTTTTCAGGGGCAAAGAGCCCTACTGTTAAGACAGAGGTTAAACGGAGCTACCATCCCCTTTACCCCCTCAGCCGCCCCACACACACACACACTGTATGTATGCATACACATGTACATACGCACATACAATACTTGGAGTAAGAGCACTAGTGCAAGGCAGTGGGAAAATGTGGTCTAATAATGGTGTCTGATACAGACACTGCACTGTACTATAATTGTGTGTGTGTGTATGCATACATACAGTGTGTGTGTGTGTGTGTGTGTGTGTGTGTGTGTGTGTGTGTGTGTGTGTGTGTGTGTGTGTGTGTGTGTGCGCGGGGGTGCGGGTGTTCACTCATGGGCAAAAAACAGGGAATTAATGTGCAGCTGGTCAGTGTTTGAGAGCATTTAATTTTCCCAGTGTGCGGCTGTGTCTGCTTCGGTCTGTGTGAATGGTGAATGGCGCGTCTGCCAAGCGTCTCCTCAGACAGGAAACTGTCAGGTCTGAGCAGCAGCAGCTCTGGCCCAACGTGACAGAGCACAGCACGGTAACTTCCTGCGYCTGCCCATCGTACGGACACCATCGCTGCCCGCCAAGCTCGCCGCATAATCACATCAGCAGCTGTAACAGGGGGAAGAGAGAGTGACAAATCTCATTACGGACGCAGACTCRGTCKSTTTTTATGTAGCTGGCCTCTTATTCATTTCCCTCAATGAAGAGTCATGTTTTGCTGTGGGAGAAGTAATGTGATAAGCGGCCGGGGACTGTGCTGACGCTGGCTCGAGGGACGGAACACAGTTGTTGTCCAGCTTGTTCATTCAGCACGCCGCAGAGGGTGACGTCACCTCTCGCTCTTTGCCCCGTTCTCATGCGTCGTCAGCGTGTGGTGTCTGTGTGGGCTTTCTGACCAATGCCTCCCTCGTGGTGAGTGTTGAAGAGGCTCGAATCAACGGTGATAGGCTCTCTTTACACACTGTAGCAATTTGCTGGTTCCAAAACGTTGGAAAGCACAGTCGTAGAAGTAGTGCTGGGCTCGTCGGTGAAATCGACAAGCCTACAGGGAAACACGGTGTCAGGTACAATAAATATACCACAACACGAAAGCCTACATCTTACATGTGCCGTATTAAAACCTTTCTGGACTACCCATCCCGGATCCGGGATAATCAGAAACGCTGACTTGCATAGCCTAGCCTAGCGCCACAGGTATATAATATAATATAATTTCATGAAATCACAAGTGCAATATTGCAAAACACAGCTTAGCCTTTTGTTAATCCATCTGTCGTCTCAGATTTTGAAATTATGCTTTACAGCGAAAGCAATACAAGCGTTTGTGTAAGTTTATCGATCGCTCGACAAAACAATAAGTACACCTAGCATCAGGTAACTTGGTCACGAAAATCAGAAAAGCAATCAAATTAATCGTTTACCTTTGATGATCTTCGGATGTTTTCCCTCACGAGACTCCCAGTTAGACAACAAATGTTCCTTTTGTTCCATAAAGATATTTTTTATATCCAAATACCTCCGTTAGTTTGATGCGTTATGCCCAGGAATCCACCGGAAAGAGCGGTCGCGACAACGCCGACAAAAATTCCAAATTATATCCATAGTGTCCACAGAAACATGTCAAACGTTTTTTATAATCCATCCTCAGGGTGTTTTTCAAATATCTATTCGATAATATATCAACCGGGACAGTTGGCTTTTCACTAGGACCGGGAGTAACAATGGCTGCCTTTCCCATTTGCGCACAAATCACTCTGAGAGCCCCCACCTATCCACTTACGCAATGTGGTCGTTCACGCTCATTCTTCAAAATAAAACTATGTCTAAAGGCTGTTGACACCTTAGGGAAGCCATAGAAAAAGAGGTCTGGTTGATATCCCTTTATATGGGCAATAGGGATGCATAGGAACAGAGAGGTTTCAAGAACAGGGGCACTTCCTGATTGGATTTTCCTCAGGTTTTAGCCTGCAATATCAGTTCTGTTTAACTTTTAGTTGGTACTCATCCCGGATCCGGGAGCACCCCCCACAGTAAAAAAGTTGACTAGCATAGCCTAGCATCTGTCTCTTATACACATCTAGATGTGTATAAGAGACAGCATCAGTAGCTATCACTAATTCGACTAAATAAAGATATATATAGCCACTAACCAAGAAACAACTTCATAAGATGACAGTCTGATAACATATTTATGGTATAGGATACGTTTTTTTAGAAAAATTTGCATTTTTCAGGTATAAATCACATTTCTACATTGCAGCTGCAATCTGAAATAGCGTTGGAAGCAGCCGGAATAATTACAGAGACCGACGTCAATTACCAAAATACTCATCCTAAAACATTTCTGAAAAATACACAGCATACAGCAATCGAAAGACACAGATCTTGTGAATCCAGACAATGTTTCAGATTTTCTAAGTGTTTTACAGCGAAAACACAATATATCGTTATATTAGCATACCACATGAGCTAACATCACCCAGCATTGAATCAAGCCAAAAGGGTCGATAACGTTATCGCCACCAAAATATATTAATTTTTTCACTAACCTTCTCAGAATTCTTCAGATGACAGTCCTGTAACATCATATTACACAATGCATATAGCTTTTGTTCGAAAATGTGCATATTTAGCAGCATAAATCGTGGTTATACAATGTAATCTGTAAAAACATTGCATGCATTCTGGCCGGCGCCATCTTGGAGAAGCGCCTATTATAATAAAAAAACTATTCATAAACTTGACTAAAAAATATAAGTTGGACACCAATTGAAAGATAAATTAGTTCTTAATGCAATCGCTGTGTTAGATTTTTAAAATTAACGTTACTAGACATATAGTGTGCGGTGCAGCCAGACCAGTGCCTGCAAACATGGTGATCAAACACTATTACATTTTTCCACATAAATACGGAATAACATCATAAATAGTTCTTACTTTTGGACGAGCTTCCATCAGTATCTTGGGCAAAGTGTCCTTTCTCCAAAAAATCGTTGCTTTGTTGTAAAACGACCTCCTCAACTTCGGAACTAGCAGCTAACGATAGCTACACGGCACACACATGTCCAAATCCTCAAACGCAATACTAAGGAAATTCAGAAAAATAGCAATATACTCGCATAAACTGATATAAATCGGTTTCAAATAACTTCGTTATGATGTTTCTAACACCTATAACGAATTAAATCACAGACGGATATATCTTTGGTCAATAAAGAGTGCTTTTGAGCATGCAATTCTGATGTCCCTTCTGCGTCCTGGCGAGCGGTCGAAAGGAAGGGACACGTCACTCCATCCCCTTTTATAAACTCTGAGAAACACGTAGAGAGCCCATTCCACTTCTCATTGGTTACTGACATCCAGGGGAAGGCGGGTGCAGTTCATTTCCAGCCATAGGATATACACAGACTTTTAAACTGAACCCAGATCAGAGCCTAGTTTTCAGACCTCCGCAAGTCATGTCAGGAATTTCGCTGTAGATGGAGTTCTGGTTCACCCACAGACATAATTCAAACGGTTTTAGAAACTAGAGATTGTTTTCTATCCAATAGTAATAATAATATGCATATTGTACGAGCAAGAATTGAGTACGAGGCAGTTTAATTTGGAGACGCAAAAAAAGAAGAAGTGCTAACAGCACCCCCTATTGACAAAATTAACTCACAGACAAAAAATTTACAGTTTTGGAAACTTCAGAGTGTTTTCTATCCTAATCTGACAATTATATGCATATTCTAGTTTCGGGGGCTGAGAAATAGGCAGTTTCAAATGGGTACGTGTTTTTAGCCAAAAACAAAAATATCGACCCCTAGTCTTAAGAAGTGCACAGATTGCCATAGTGGTCATCTCAACTTAATGGGTCGTTGTTAAAAGATGGATGGATTGTGTTGGGCTAGTGAACAAACAAACACAGACCGATAAAACACCCAGTCGAATCAATTTCATGTTTGGCTAAATGAAAAGCGCATCGGGAGTAGCATGTACAGCGGTGTGATTACAGTAGGTACAATGGTACGCTTATTTGAGTGGCAGCCCTACGTGTGCGAAACAGGTTGCAACCAATTACATGTAAATGACCATGCTAATGGTTAGCCCTATTAGTGCTGGTGTCTCCTACACATAATTACCCAAATGTTTATGCTTATGCGGTCCAAGTGAGGAATAGCAGCACCCCTCCATGGAACAATGAGGCTGCTTAGAAAGAGCTTCTCTATGTCATTTACATCATTATAATTTAGACCAGCGGTAGGTAAGGAGGGAGGTGAGATAATTTGAAAGTGACATTTAGAAAATTACAACATTATTTTCTAGCCATGGGTCCATATTACATTTTTCCAGGAAGAGAGAGATTTCGGTAGCATTTAACAAAAATACTGGGGTTGCCTTACCCTAAAGAGTAAATTGCCTTTTCCTTTTCATGCTATTCATCACACTAAGCTGTTGTCTCTGATCCTAGAACAGAAATAAGCTAACGAATAGCTTAGCTTGCCTCACAATCCTCCCCCCTCCTCTCCTCCCTCCTCCTCCTATCCATAGTGATGGGATTGCCTTGCCTTGGTGTGTTCTTCAGCTCATTGATCTGTGTTACCATTACCAACAGCGGGACACCCACAGATCCTTTCCGATCCCTACATGGGAAGTCAATATAGAACACAAAACACATACAGTCAAGTCAATATAGGACAAGAGCGTATACCCACAAGCTTACACACATACATAACACTGCCACACACACACACACACATCTTGAAGCAGGTTGTGTATTTTTACTTTGAGGGACCTTTTTCAAGCCACTTAGGTCATTGTTTATTTCAGCAAACAAAGCCTACACACAACCTAGTGCATGGTAATGCTACCACGTTTGTTAGCGTGAGAGAGACCACAGAGAGATGGAAGGATGGTGAGATAGAGGCATGACAGCTTGAAGTGCTCTGGGCATTAGGAAACCACGCTCGATGAGGTTTAATTTCCTTCTGATGTCCTAACACCAGTCAGCCACAGAGAGAGGTATTGGGCATGCACAGTGTGTGTGTGTGTGCGCGTGTGTGTGTGTGTCCATGCTAGGTTATAATTAGTAAGATGGATAAAATAAAAAAACCTTCAGATTGTTGTGTTATGTCCATAAGAATATGTTAATATTCTTTATATATTATGTAGTCTGAGTGACATAATGAAAGCACTGCAGTTACAGTGCAGCAACGGACACTACTAATCGTAGGATCCCAGTCTGCTCAGACTGTACAGTAAGCATCCCAGCAGTGGGAGCTGAAAACGAATCATCATATTCTCACAAGCTTTACAAATGATCTGCTTCTCATGTTGCCTGATAAAAGCTTCTCAGCTGAAACACTGTGCCTCTTTGATCATGTAGGATTATCTTGCACATCTAACTTCCATTTGACTCCAGTAATAGCTGAATGTTTTCTAGATCCAGTTTTTCGCTTTATTTTGTGTTACTTGGATTGTGAGGCAGCAGTAGAATATGACATATTTTGCTCTTGACAAGGGGGAATCCAGTTAACTTGAAATGGTCACTCCCCACAGTGCAATGTCATTTCTTTGGGCCTCAGGTGAGCATATTAGCAATTTTGAGCTGATATTGGTGAAATTGTATTCCTAATATGCATCCAAACTACCTCACTGTCTTCACATTGAAGTCAAACTTTTTAGAGGTGACTTCAACAAAGTCATCAGGTAATTGAAAAGAAAAATGGCTACAAAATTGGGACGCATGCAGCCATACGCACATACTATTTGAATACCAGATTGAATTTTCAGCTGCCCTCGACGGAACTGCATACTTAACAAAACTGCTGAATTTGTCTACTCGCGACAATGTTTCCATTTCATGTTAGTACGCGTTCACACACTGTTCCATATTTAATGACGAGGTGGTGGAGAAGGAAAGTTCAGCCAAAGTTTAAGAACAATATTTTTCATTCACACATCTCCGGAAATCCCAAGGAGGATCCCAATCGGATGGCATGAATATTCACTTTGAATTTGCATRCCCTTAGCTTCTCATCTGCATTTGGCCCACTCACATTTTGTGATGCATTCACCTTTCAGCGTTCCGTCCCTCTCTGAGCATATGTCATCAATCTGCAGATACATCCCGTTTGTCTGATGCTTCATTTKCTTTGAATGTAATCAATTATGCAAATATCTCTGTTTGTCGCAGGAAATTGAACAGCAGCGCACACTCGGGGTTTGGAAGAGGAATGGAGATGTTGACACTCCCTCTTATCGTGCTGTGTAAATAAAGCGCTCTTCGAGTAGCTGTCTGTGTTCGGGATGCGGCGGACTAATGTTGACAGCGTGCATTACGACTCATCAATTTGACCTTTATGATTGACAGGTAGCTCAAAAGTAGACATATGGGTTCTGGGGAGAGAGGGAGAGTAGCTCATACAACAGAGTGCTCTTTGGAGTGCTGCATCAAAGGGTTTGGGCATTAAATGCACAATGAAACTCAAATATAGCAGAGATTATTTTTGCCTTGTTCATAATGCAATGTTTCAACTGTTAGTGAACTCCAGGTGCATCATAAGTAAGACAAAAGGTGACACTGAAGGTTTACACTACAAAAGGTATACACCACAGTCAAAAGCTTTTTCCTCCACCACAAGTGGTTTGAGATGATGTTTGGGAGTGCAGTGGATAATATACAGGGAAGCTACGGCAGATATTGTGGATCCATATAAACTCAGCAAAAAAAGAAACGTCCTCTCAATGTCAACTGCGTTTATTTTCAGCAAACTTAACACGTGTAAATATTTGTATGAACATAGCAAGATTCAACAACTGAGACATAAACTGAACAAGTTCCACAGACATGTGACTAACAGAAATGGAATAATGTGTCCCTGAACAAAGGGGGGTCAAAATCCAAAGTAACAGTCAGTATCTGGTGTGGCCACCAGCTGCATTAAGTACTGCAGTGCATCTCCTCCTCATGGAGTGCACCAGATTTGCCAGTTCTTGCTGTGAGATGTTACCCCACTCTTCCACCAAGGCACCTGCAAGTCCCGACATTCTGGGGGGAATGGCCCCTAGCCCTCACCCCCCCGATCCAACAGGTCCCGGACGTGCTCAATGGGATTAGAATCCGAGCTCTTCGCTGGCCATGGCAGATACACGACTATTCTGCTCCTGTTCTTTCCAGGAAATCCCACGAGCAGAACAGAGCAGTATGGCATGCAGGGGTAGGCTGTTATGGCTGATCTGGATCATGTCAGGATGAAGCCTGCAGGAAGGGTACCACATGAGGGAGGAGGATGTCTTCCCTGTAACGCACAGCGTTGAGATTGCCTGCAATGACACAAGCTCAGTCCGATGATGCTGTGACACACCGCCCCAGACTATGACGGACCCTCCACCTCCAAATCGATCCCGCTCCAGAGTACAGGCCTCGGTGTGTAACGCTCATTCCTTCGACGATAAACGCAAATCGACCATCACCCCTGGTGAGAAAAAAACCGCGACTTGTCAGTTAAGAGCACTTTTTGACAGTCCTGTCTGCCCAGCGACGGGGGTTCTGTGCCCATAGGCGACGTTGTTGCCGGTGATGTCTGGTGAGGACCTGCCTTACAACAGGCCGACAAGCCCTCAGTCCAGCCTCTCTCGGCCTATTGCGGACAGTCTGAGCACTGATGGAGGGATTGTGCATTTCTGGTGTAACTCGGGCAGTTGTTGTTGCCATCCTGTACCTGTCCTGCAGGTGTGATATTCGGATGTACCGATCCTGTGCAGGTGTTGTTACACGTGGTCTGCCACTGCAAGGACGATCAACTGTCCGTCCTGTCTCCCTGTAGCGCTGTAGCGCTGCTTAGGCGTCTCACAGTACGAACATTGCAATTTATTGCCCTGGCCACATMTGCAGTCCTCATGCCTCCTTGCCGCATGCCGAAGGCACGTTCACGCAGATGAGCAGGGACCCTGGGCATCTTTCCTTTGGTGTTTTTCAGAGTCAGTAGAAAGGCCTCTTTAGTGTCCTAAGTTTTCATAACTGTGACCTTAATTGCCTACCGTCTGTAAGCTGTTAATGTCTTAACGACCGTTCCACAGGTGCATGTTCATTCATTGTTTATGGTTCATTGAACAAGCATGGGAAACAGTGTTTAAACCCTTTAGAATGAAGATCTGTAAAATTATTTGGATTTTTACAAATTATCTTTGAAAGACAGGCTCCTGAAAAAGGGACATTTCTTTATTTRCTGAGTTTAKCATCTGGAAAGATCTATATAACTAAGAACAAAATGGTAGCTATTGCAATCGAAAGTTGGCAGTTGAAGTTTCCAAGGTGTCTGAATAGCTTTTTCAATCCTGCTGCCAGCTATCAAGCACAATCTACCTCCAGTAGCTTTAAGAGTGCTTTGAGGTAAAAATGACCTGCTATCTGATACTTCAAGATTCTGCAAAGACATCTCACATCAGTCTTACCCAGTGATCTCTATTGGGCTTGGCAAAGGTTATTCTTCGGCAATCATATTCAGTTCGGGAGACCCAATCTTACCTGCAATTCTGAGACTATCATCCAGCATCAATGTGTAAACAAAGGTGGTGAAAAGATCTGACACACAGAGACAGAGAGAGGGAGAGAGAGAGAGAGAGAGAGAGAGAGAGAGAGAGAGAGAGAGAGAGAGAGAGAGAGAGAGAGAGAGAACCTCTTTGACCACCCCACATTTTTTGTTTTCATACATTTTTACATTATATGACCATTTTGACTTTGCAGCTGGCCTATCTAAGGGGGAAAATTGCTCAGTTCTGCCTCCAGGTCAAGACTCATGACAATAAACATCAACCTGCTTGAGGTGGGTAGGTACATACAGGCATATTACATACAGTCAAATTGCACAGAGAAATATATTTTGTTTAACAAGTAATACAAATAAATATTAAAAAAGACGTGTCGTTTTAGAGAATTTGGCAGTACTTCCAACCGGCCTCACAAACACAGACTACGTTTAACCACGCCAGCTCAGGACCTCCACATCCGTCTTCTTCACCTGCGGGATYGTCTGAGACCAGCCATCCGGACAGCTGATGAAACTGTGGGTTTGCACAAGTGAAGAATTTCTGCACAAACTGTCATAAACCATCTCAGGGAAGCTCATCTGGGTGCTCGTCGTCCTCACCAGGATCTTGACCGAACTGTAGTCGTAACCGACTTCARTGGGCAAATGCTCAGCTTCAATGGTCACTGGCACGCTGGAGAAGTGTGCTCTTCACGGATGAATCCCGGTTTAAATTGTACCAGGCAGATGGCAGACAGYGAGCATGGCGTTGTGTGAGTGAGTGGTTTGCTGATTGCAATGTTGTGAACAGAGTGCCCCATGGTGGCAGTGGGGTTACGGTATAGGCAGGCATAAGCTACGGACAASGAACACAATTGCATTTTATCGATGGCAATTTGAATGCACAGAGATACCGTGATGAGATCCTGAGGCTCATTGTCACGCCATTCATCCACTGCCGTCACCTCATGTTTCAGCATGATAATGCACGGCCCCGTGTCGCAACGACCTGTATAAAATTCCTGGAAGCAAAAAATKTCCCAGTTCTTCCATGGCCTGCATACTCCAGACATGCCACCAATTGAGCATGTTTGGGATGCTCTGGATCGACGTGTACGACAGCGTGTTCCAGTTCCGGTCAATATCCAGCAAATTCGCACAGCCATTGAAGAGGAGTGGGACAACATTCCACAGGCCACAATCAACAGCCYGATCAACTCTATGTGAAGGAGATGTGTCGCGCTGCATGAGGCAAATGGTGGTCACACCAGATACTGACTGGTTTTCTGGTCTACGCCCCTACTTTTTTAACGGTATCTGTAACCAACAGATGTATATCTGTATTACCAGTTATGTGAAATCCATAGATTCGGGCATAATGAATTGAACGTCAATTGACGGATTTCCTTATATGAATTGTAAAATCTTTGAAATTGTTACATGTTGGATTTATATTTTTGTTCAGTGTACAATTTTTTTGGTAGGGGTTGATACATTTTTCAGTAGGGCAAATCAGGTCTGACATTTTTTGGTGGAAATTACAAACTCCAGAATACTTTTTCAATCTTGAATGGACTACAAGTTTGCATTTCCTGCCGTGCAGGAAAATTCCTGCAACAACAGGATGATCGAATTAAGATACGGCATCTATATAAAATAAATACTAAGCTATTTTGAATGCTAATTGTTATTTGAAAATTATATTGTTTTATACTATAGTAATATACATAACAATTCACATTTCCTGTTGCTGCAGGATTATTTTCCTGCTGTGTGAAACTGGTTCAAATTAAGATMCKWYATCTGTACAGCTAATCTTTATCAAGGGTGCCAATATTTCAGACCTGACTGTATGTACAGTGCATTCCGAAAGTATTCTGACCCSTTCCCTTTTTCCACATTTTGTTACATCCTTCTAAAATGAATTAAATTAACAATTTTCCTCATTAACCTACACACAATACCGCATAATCACGAAGCGAAAACAGGTTTTTAGAAATGCATTATACTTATTTACATAAGTATTCAGACCCTTTGCTAGGAGACTTGAAATTGAGCTCAGGTGCATCCTGTTTCCATTGATCATGTTGTTGATCATGATGTTTCTACAACTTGATTGGAGTCCACCTGTGGTAAATTCAATTGATGGGAATGATTTGGATAGGCACACACCTGTCTATATAAGGTCCCACAGTTGTCAGAGAAAAAACCAAGCCATGAGGTTGAAGAAATTGTCAGAGCTCTGAGACAGGATTGTGTCAAGGCACAGATCAAGGGAAGGGTACCAACACATTTCTGCAGCATTGAAGGTCCCCAAGAACACAGTGGCCTCCATCATTCTTAAATGGAAGAAGTTTGGAATCACTGACACTTCCTAGAGCTGGCTGCCCGACCAAACTGAGCAACCGGGGGAGAAGGGCCTCGGTCAGGGAGGTGACCAGGAGTTCCTCTATGGAGATGGGAAAACCTTCCAGAAGGACAACCATCTCTGCAGCACTCCACCAATCAGGCCTTTATTGTTGAGTGCCCAGACAGATGCCACTCCTCAGTAAAAGGCACATGACAGCCCGCTTGGAGTTTGCCAAAAGGCACCTAAAGGACTCTCAGAGCATGAGAAACAAGATGAACTGGTCTGATGAARCCAAGATTACGAAGTCAATCCAGCCCAAGATTGAACTCTTCTAAATGCCAAGAGTCACGTCTGGAGGAAACCTGGCATCATCCCTACAGTGGAGCATAGTGGTGGCAACATCATGCCGTGGGGATGTTTTTCAGTGGCAGTGACTGGGAGACTAGTCAGGATTGAGACAAAGATGAACGGAGCAAAGTACAGAGAGATCCTTGATGAAAACCTGCTCCAGAGCACTCAGGACCTCAGACTGGGATGAAGGTTCACATTCCAACAGGACAACGACCCTAAGCACACAGCCAAAACAACGCAGGAGTGGCTTCGGGACAAGTCTCTGAATGTCCGTGAGTGGCCCAGCCGGAGCCCAGACTTGAACCCGATCAAACATCTCTGGAGAGACCTGAAAATAGCTGTGCAGCGACGCTCCCCATCCAACCTGGCATAGTTTAAGATTAAGAAGATCTGCAGAGAAGAATGGGAGAAACTCCCTAAATACAGGTGTGCCAAGCATGTAGCGTCATACCCAAGAAGATTCAAGGCTGTAATTGCTGCCAAAGGTGCTTCAACAAAGTACTGAGTAAAGGGTCTGAATACTTATGTAAATGTAATATTTCAGTTTATTGTTTAGCAAAAATGTTGTTGTTTTTTAAAACGTTTTTTTGCTTTGTCATTATGGGTGTGCATTGATGAGAGGGGGGAAAAAACGATTTAATCCATTTTAGAATAAGGCTGTAACGTGACAAAATGTGGGGAAAAGTCTTTGGGTCTGAATACTTTCGGAATACACTGTATGCTTTGAGGTAGTAGGGTACARTGAAGACACTAATAGGAGTGATGTTTCTCTTGTGTTGCTATAAGGAAGGTATGGGTTAAACGACCAATAAGGTCATTATTGTCACTGGTCAGCTTGGCCTTGGAGGTAGTCATGTATGACCAAGTCTAGAATGCTAAAAAATATATTATTTCTCAAGTACAGTACACACACACACACACACACACACACACACAGGGAGAATACCACTGCAACCAAGGCAATTTGTCTTTCATGATAAATTCTCATTGGCGTGTCCAGAGACATCCAGCCCATGCTGACAAATCAACACATTTTTCACTCTCGCTCTCCCTCCCTCTCGCTTTCTCTCTTTCTCATATTCCCTGCAATTGATTTTTCCTGCCCTTCTTTCTCCCTTCCTGTCCCTGCTCTGAAGAAAAATTGCACATTCCTCTAAAATGTGGTTTGAAAGGCTGCAAGGCTCAGCATCATTAAGACGAAAACTAACAGTTAACATGTTACATACTGCAGGCCACATACTGTATCAGTGCCAACCAAGTTGGCCTGCTCTTCACCCGTGTTAAAGTTCACACTTTAGTTTCCAATTCAGAGACCTCTACACATGTATTTATTATTTAGCAAGAATGATTCCGCAGTATATTGCTCTTTGGCAAAGTATGAAGATAACGAGTAGGCTCTAAGATTTTACCTTAACACCAACTCAAACCCAATTGGCAATCGTTCATCATGTTACAGTGGTCGACGTCTCAACGGACAGAACGGAGACGCTTTCATTTCGGACACATTGGAAATGTCGGACCTCTCATTGACAACCAGTGAAATCTAATAAGGAGGAACGACGAAGGAGGGGAAGGGGACACTGTTGTTCCATCTCCCCGCCCGTCTGAAGTCGGCGCCATAAATTGGAAACAGCGGCGGCCCCTAATCTTCCATCACCTACATGGAGCGTCATCACGACCGATAAACGTCCCCAGAACCCCAGATACTGTATACACTCACATTTAAATACAAAAAGGGACAGTCAGGAAGACACACATTTCACATAGCCCCGAGACTAACTGCCTTGCCGGTCTGTTTATCATTACTTAAAACAGACATCGCTATCTTTATTGATATTTATAGAGGTGGGGGTGGTGGGAATAAGACCCCGTGGTAACGGGATATCGGAGAGGCTTACGTTTCCCACTGAGTCGCCTCGGACCTGGCATGCTCTGAGGTATGGTCGGACGGAGCCTCTCGGATTGTGTCCGTGTGGATCACACCATTATTCCTGATTACTTAGTCATGGCTCTTATCTGCAAACTGCCACATGGAAGCTACTTCTACTTTGGCAYCGTGTTGTAACTCCCTCCCTCCTTTCCTGCTCTTCCATTGTCAACTCTTTAAGGCCTTCTCTCTGACCTATATCCTCCTGTGCGGATCAGATTAAAGACGAACCTTTGGCGAGAGGGCCGCAACTAAAGTTACAACAGAGCTGGAATGCATTATTAAAAATGTGTGACAAATGTGTCAAGCCTTAATTGTTGTGCCGGTGTAGAAAAGTAGACAACCCGCGGTACMAAACCAACTGTGTCCCGAAACCCCCGATGTGCCACCAACAGGAAGGACAACCTTGAGGGACATTTCAGCTTTGGAACCCGCTGCTAATGAGAACAGGAAGTACTCATTAGCCWGTGACTGTCACCCTCCCACGGGTTGTCCCATCTCCCATGATGCTCCTCGGGACGAGCATGAGTTTTTCTTCAAACTTGGCTGGCATAGAATGTACTCGGCCTACTACAGTGCTGAGGATTTRTTTACAATGATTATAGGCCAATTTGCATGAAATATTCATTTCTTATWAAGTATTTCAATAAATCATAACATACTCTAGTGTTCTAGTGACRACAATGGCTATAAAAACAAATCTGGCCAGCGATACTGAAATCCGATCTACCATCTGATTCCATTATAAACTGGCTCTGAGACGAATCGTCCTTGACTTTTCATCACACAGCTGAATGGCCATTCATTTAACACCAGTCAGAAGAAAGTATTAGACAATGTCGGCGGCTCCCCAGTGTCCATTTAAATGACTAGTCCAGGGCTCTCCAACCTTGTTCCCGGAGAGCCACCATCCTGTAGGTCTTCGTTTCAACCCCAGTTGTAACTAACCTGATTCAGCTTATTAACCAGCTAATTATTTGAATCCGGTGCGCTACATTAGGGTTGGAGTGAAAACCTACAGGGCGGTAGTGCTCCAGGGTCGGAGAGCCCTGTACTAGTCTATATTTATTGTCRCCAGTCAATCGGTGTGCAGGCAAAGTCTCTCAGCGCACCACATTCATGTCTTTCAGCTGACACCACTTCCAGGGCTGTGGTTTGGGAAGAACACATGGAGTCGTAAAATACAACAGGGACTCATAGCCCTACCACCTCCTCCTCCCCTGTGCCATGTTCATCCCCCAGAGGTTGTTGAGAGATTAGCGGAACATTACAAAGCAGGGGTTCCAGTGTCACATTAAAATCTCTTCCCCTCCTAATAGCATCTTAAACGATCATTTTTTTTCCTCTCTTTCCTCTTTCGCTTGAATGACTGGGGGGGGGGGACTATAGAACAAGAAAAGGGCAAGTGACTTTCTCTATGCCGCCTCCCTCTGTTTTTATATAAAGAGTAAGGGGAGGGGCTGACATCTAGTTACATCACGCATACACACACACACAGGTAGAGATGTGCATCTATTGTTGATTGTGCTGTATGCCTCGAGCCACTGCAAGTGATTAGAGGGGGTTTGCTGGTTGTGTGTTAGTGGTGGAAGTGTGGTTGGGGGTAGAGGTTGGTGTCTGTGCAGCCTGACTTATGACCAGCGTGGACAAGTTCATCAGGTCTGGAGGTCTGGCTTGCCTCCCTGCTGAAGGGATCAGTCTGTGGGTGGTAATCTTCGTGCTGAGAAGGGTGTGTGTGTGTGTGTGTGTGTGTGATAGGAAAGGATGTGAGTGTGTGGTGTGGACGACTTATTACATTTATTACAGTGCATTTGTATGTTTAAGATGGATCAAGATGGCGCCGGAGAAGAAGGCTGGCGTTTTATGTGTTCCTATCCAATTGTGTTTTTTGTTCGTTTCTTTGCGTTGTTTGTAACTTATTTTTTAAACTTATTTTGTACATAATGTTGCTGCTACCGTCTCTTATGCCCGAAAATAACTTCTGGACATCAGAACTCCGATTACTCACCACGAACTGGCAGAATCCTTTTTTTTCCTTTAACGAGTCCGACGAGCCCGACATGAATGACATACTGCTCCCCCAGGAGCAGGCCCAGATCCCTGTCATTTGTGTGAAGAGAAGGCGGAGAAAAAGGGGTCGGAGGGCGGGCTGCCTTCTGAGAATTTGTAGGCGATCGAATAAACTCCCACTGCCATTCTACTAGCAAACGTGCAATCGTTGGAAAAWAAWATWKWWWTWTTTCATTTCACCTTTATTTAACCAGGTAGGCTAGTTGAGAACAAGTTCTCATTTGCAACTGCGACCTGGCCAAGATAAAGCAAAGCAGTTCGACACATACAACAGCACAGAGTTACACATGGAATAAACAAAMATACAATCAATAATACAGTAGAAAAATCTATATACAGCATGTGCAAATGAGGTAGGATAAGAGAGGTAAGGCGATAAATAGGCCATGGTGGCAAAGTAATTACAATATAGAAATTAAACACTGGAATGGTAGAATATGCAGAAGATGAATGTGCAAGTTGAGATACTGGGGTGCAAAGAAGCAAGATAAATAAATAAATACAGTATGGGGATGAGGTAGATTGGATGGGCTATTTACAGATGAGCTATGTACAGGTGCAGGGATCTGTGAGCTGCTCTGACAGCTGGTGCTTAAAGCTAGTGAGGGAGGTAAGAGTCTCCAGCTTCAGAGATTTTTGCAGTTCGTTCCAGTCATTGGCAGCAAAGAACTGGAAGGAGAGGCGGCCAAAGGAAGAATTGGCTTTGGGGGTGACCAGTGAGATATACCTGCTGGGGCGCGTGCTACGGGTGGGTGCTGCTATGGTGACCAGTGCGCTGAGATAAGGCGGGGCTTGACCTAGCAGAGACTTGTAGATGACCTGGAGCCAGTGGGTTTGGCGACGAGTATGAAGCGAGGGCCAGCCAACGAGATCATACAGGTCGCAGTGGTAGGTAGTRTATGGGKCTTTGGTGACAAAACGGATGGCACTGTGATAGACWKCATCCAATTTGTTGAGTAGAGTGTTGGAGGSTATTTTGTAAATGACATCGCCGAAGTCGAGGATYGGTRGGATGGTCAGTTTTACGAGGGTAAGCGGAAGATTAAACTACCAACGGGACATKCAAAACTGTAATATCTTATGCTWCWCGGAGTCGTGGCTGAACAACAACATTATCAACATACAGCTGGCTGATTATACGCCRTATCGGCAGGATAGAACAGCGGCGTCTGGTAAGACAAGGGGCGGCGGCTATGTATTTTTGTAWATCACAGCTGGCGCACAATATCTAAGGAAGTCTCAAGGTTTTGCTTGCCTGRGGTAGAGTATCTCACGATAAGCTGTAGACCACACCATYTACCTAGAAAGTTTTCATCTGTATTTTTCGTAGCTGTCTGCATACTGTACCACCACAGACTGATGCTGGCACTAAGACCGCACTCAATGAGCTGTATTCCGCCATAAGCAAACAGGAAAACGCTCACCCAGAGGCGGCGCTCCTAGTGGCCGGGGACTTTAATGCAAAGAAACTTMAATCGGTCTTACCAAATTTYTATCAGCATGTTAAATGTGCAACCAGAGGGAAAATAACTCTGGACCACCTTTACTACACACACAGAGATGMGTACAAAGKTCTCCCTCRCCCTCCATTTGGCAAATCTGACCATAATTGTATCCTCCTGATTCCTGCTTATAAGCAAAAATTAAAGCAGGAAGCACCAGTGACTCGATCAATATAAAAGTAGTCAGATGAAGCAGATGCTAAGCTACAGGACTGTTTTKCTAGCACASACTGGAATATGTTCCGGGATTCCTCCGATGGCATTGAGGAGTACTCCACATAAGTCATTGACTTCATCAATAAGTGCATCGATGACGTCGTCCCCACAGYGACCATTCGTACATAGCCCAACCAGAAGCCATGGATTACAGGCAACATCCGCACTGAGCTAAAGGCTAGAGCTGCTGCTTTCAAGGAACGGGACTCTAACCCGGAAGCTTATAAGAAATCCCGCTACGCCCTCTGACGAACCATCAAACAGGCAAAGTGTCAATACAGGACTAAGATCGAATCGTACTACACCGGCTCTGACRCTCGTCAGATGTGGCAGGGCTTGCAAACCATTACAGACTACAAAGRGAAGCACAACCCAGAGCTGCCYAGTGACACAAGCCTACCAGAYGAGCTAAACTACTTCTATGCTCGCTTCGAGGCAAAAAACACTGAAACATGCATGAGAGCACCAGCTGTTCCRGAAGACTGTATGATCACRCTCTCCGCAGCCGATGTGAGCAAGACCTTTAAACAGGTCAACATWCACAAGGCCGCAGGGATTACCAGCATGTGTACTGCGAGCACGCGCTGACCAASTGGCAAGTGTCTTCAATKACATTTTYAACCTCTCCCTGTCTGTAATACCAACATGTTTTAAGCAGAGCACCAAAGTCCCTGAGCCCAAGAACACTAAGGTAACCTGCCAAAATGACTACCGACTCGTAACACTCACCTCTGTAGCCATGAAGTGCTTTGAAAGGCTGGTCATGGCTCACATCAACACCGTTATCCCAGAAACGCTAGACCCACTCCAATTTGCATACCGCCCTAACAGATCCACAGATGATGCAATCTCTATTGCACTCCACACTGCCAATKCCCACCTGGACAAAAGGAACACCTATGTGAGAATGCTATTCATTGACTACAGCTCAGCGTTCAACACCATAGTGCCCTCAAAGCTCATCAATAAGCTAAGGACTGTGGGACTAAACACCTCCCTCTGCAACTGGATCCTAGACTTCCTGACGGGCCACCCCCAGGTGGTGAGGGTAGGTAACAACACATCCACCACGCTGATCCTCAACACAGGGGTCCCTCAGGGGTGCGTGCTCAGTCTCCTCCTGTACTTCCTGTTCACTCATGACTGCATGGCCAGGCATGACTCCAACACCATCATTAAGTTTGCCGATGACACAACAATGAGACAGCCTATAGGGAGGAGATCAGAAACCTGGCCATGTGGTGTCAGGACAACAACCTCTCCCTCAACGTGATCAAGACAAAGGAGATGATTGTGGACTACAGGAAAAAGAGGACTGAGCACGCCCCCATTCTCATTGACGGGGCTGTAGTCGAGCAGGTTGAGAGCTTCAAGTTCCTTGGTGTCCACATCACCAACAAACTAACTCACACCAAGACCGTCATGAAGAGAGCACGGAAAACCTATTCCAACCACAAGGCACTACAGAGGGTAGTGCGTATGGCTCAGTATATCACTGGGGCAAAGCTTCCTGCCATCCAGGACCTCTATACCAGGTGGTGTCAGAGGAAGGCCCTACAACTTGTCAAAGACTCCAGACACCCTAGTAATAGACTGTTCTCTCTGCTACCGCACGGCAAGCAGTACTGGAGAATCAAGTCTATGTCCAAGAGGCTTCTTGAACAGCGTCGACCCCTAAGCCATAAGACTCCTGAACATCTAATCAAATGGCTAACCAGACTATATGCATTGCCCCCCCCCCCCCTCCCTCTTTTACACCGCTACTACTCTCTGTTGTTATCATCTATGCATAGTCACTTTAATAACTCTACATATTACCTCATTACCTCGACTAACCGGTGCCCCGCACATTGTACCGGTACCGCCTTGTATATAGTCTCCTATTGTTATTTTATTTGCTGCTCTTTAATTACTTGTTACTTTTATTTCTTATTCCTTTTATTTTTTTACTGCATTGTTGGTTAGGGCTTATAAGTAAGCATTTACACCTGTTGTATTCGACGCATGTGAATAAACATTTTATTAACATTTGATTTGATTATGTCTGGCAGGCCTTGCTTAGGCGAACATCATGTGTGTTGACTGGCTGTTTCATTAGGAGGGAATTCAAGTCAGAAAAGTAGCTAAATAGCATAATCTGCGTCATATCAAAGTAGTGCCAAATTTCATGCAATTCGGTAGATGTATGATTTATGGCAGTCTATGCATTGTAAATCCCTTATCGGTCCACCCTGTTAGATTTAACTTGTTAAATAATTTATATGTTTATTCATACAAGCATTTTGACACAGACCAAGCTTTGCAATTGTGCAGGCGTTAAATAATTATGACAATAACATGCTAAATCACTAAACTGTCTCTGATCCAAATCAGAGTGTTTTTGCCTCTGTACTTTAAAGCTGGGATGAAAGCCTTTCCTTTCTACCAAGCATGATATTTKACTAGTTGTGTTATGTCTTTTTGTGTTATCGGGTTTTAGAAAAACTCTTTGTACCAATGCTATTGAGCTGGCGACTGGCGGGGGGGGGGGGGGGGGTTGCTTAACCGTAACACTGCAGAGGATTACACAAAAAATGAAAAGGTTGAGAAGTCCACAACGTCTGCCTTTAGCTGTCATGCAGATAAATAGATTTTAAATTGTGAGATACAACCTGTTTCACCTCATCAGTTTGGTCTGTTTGCAAAAATGTTACTGTTGACGAAGACCAATGAACTGTTTTGCCTCCTCAGCTGAAAAAATAACATGCTCAATTTGGCCCACACATGTCAATACAATAAGCTCAAATTATTTGCAGCATCAGTATTTCTTTGTACAGGATGCAAATCAGTGAAACTGTATCCAATTTCCTTCATTCTCTCTCTTTCCTTTGGCAATCATTACTCCAAAAGTATACACAGCCTGCAGTGAACACAGTGTAGGCTTAACGCAGTCTATAGGCTACTACAATATCTCAACATACTACTGAATAATAGAAGGACTAGTCTGTCATTTGATTTTTCAAAATTGGACATTAGAAAAATGACCAATGTCAGCTAATAGTGTTGAACAATTATTCCATTAATTAATTATTTAACTAGTCAACATTTTGTAGCCATCTTTACTAGCCATTCGATTTTGCGTTCCCCTTGCTTCCCTCCCTTCCTTCATTATCTAGATCTAATTAGTCAATTAATTTCATCTAAATGTATATAATCCAATCCTTAAATGAAAGATTCATCACTATTATGGCTAGCCTTTTGCTCACCTATCCCACATTGAAAGCTGAAGGTTCGACTGGCCAAGCCAACACCGCAATTACTTTAGTTTTATCAAAGGCGAAGTGGAAAAATATTTATTTTTTTCACAAAGCGGGGAAGATTCGACTAGTGAAAACATCTGGCATTGCGATTCATTTCAGTGCGCTTTGATAGGCGACTTTCTTGTACCCTCGTTTCGAAATCTTCCTTCATTGCACTTGCATGATGTCAATCTGATGCACAACACCCTCCCCCGAGATATCAAATAAGCCGCGTAGTGAGCGGAGTTCGCACTAGCCCGGACGGCTCTACCATCGAAGTGGTGTGTTGCGAGCGGGAGAGGGATGACCAGAGCTCCGCGAAGCTGGACCGTCAAACATGGAGCTTTTTAAAACGCTCATTTCGGTGCTTTGGATGTTATTGCTGAATGGAAACAAGGGCTGTCACGCYGAGGAAGGTATGTGGAAACCTATTATATGTTTTTCCCCACCGGACGGTTCATAGCAAGTGGATGAATGAATGTCCAGACTCCAGCCCAGCCGAATTGCCAGTCCGGTTGCAGGTGCCTGCCCGGTGATGCGGAAGTTTCAGAGATGTCGACGACCTTGTAGCCTATATTTATGCCTATTTGTACATGTTAAGTAAATCTCAGTACCTTGAGGAGTTTCTAACATTTAAAAGCGTCAGAGTTCGGAAAAACCTCTCCAAACCAATTTGCAATGAAAGCCTCCTTAGATGGATTTGTAGCCGAACAACAGCCTACATTTCAAACAGCTGCTAGYTTTACGCATCTCTTTTCAGTAGCCAAGTGACAGTTAAACATGTGGACAAAATAGATAACATGGTGGGATATGTAAATAAAAATGAAAAGCGAGGTGTCAAATACTGTTTACCGACTTCGGGACAAGTATTCACAAAACTGTTATCTTGTAGCAAATGTATATMATAATCGTATTGTTACAAACTGCGTCCATTTATCATTTTGAGTTTGAACGGAAACCGTTACATTTGGACTGTAGTAGTCTTGCATCAACATTGTAATGATGTTGTAGTTTGTATGAGCATGCTGTTAAAAGTAGCCCACTGTTCATTAAATATTAAAGTCTGGAAAGCATTAAAAAAAAGCATTGCTTAAATGTCAGGAAGTGATAGGSTACTGTCAACAACAAAAATATTTCAGCACAAAGCTACATCTCAGCATTTACATTGTTTACCAGATTGAAAATGAAACATTGCTGTCCTCTAATCTGACACTTGTACAGCCAGAATAGATTCCGACCCAATGTCGATTTGCCTAAACATCAGATTGTTACCATGGTTGCCCCATGAATATTCMGTCTGAAAGAAGTCGCTCTAAAACAGACGCAAGAGTCTCCACAAGCCAGAATGTTAATTAAACTGATATTTACACTTCACCGGTTGTCCGTACTGTYGGTCSTTTTGRCGRTAGGAAGTGGAGMKTAAAATATCCACAGGAAAGTATTGTTTACCCGACTTTTTGCGTCACCTGTAGGATCTGTCGCTGTTTTTTTCATTCTCCTGAGACATTGCACAAGATGCAAAAGGTGTCAACAATAGCGGAATGTATCCTGAACGTTGTCGACTGAAGCACGTGACATTTTCAGCTGTTTGAGTGGGACAAAGTTCAGCTAAAAAGGACATTTCTAAAATATTCTACTTAATATTCATAATCTCCAGCACCACCCCCAAYATCAATTTATGTGAAAATGGCATGTTTCAATGTTTTGTAGTAAAAAAAATWGAGGAAGATAAGTGTTTCCAATGACATCATYGGTGTGCATCATGTGATTTTAAGCAATTAKGAGTTGGAATTGCCTACTAATTKGTTGATAATCTATTTGGAAAGACTTGGAAGATAAGCAAGCAAGCGTAGGGTCAGAATGTATTCTGGCTAACACTTGCATAGAGTAACTGGTTTCCTTTGTCTCGTTCCCGTACATAYTCTCATACTTCAACACTGAAGGCAAAATGAGAAAGCTGGTTTATTGATGCTCYCYCTCTACCCTCTCTTTCTACACAGTAAAGTAGTCTGGCCAGTGGGCTCTCTCTCTCTCTCTCTGGTTGTGAGGTATTGAGCCTGGCTCTGATGCAGGCAGGGCTGGCTCAGGTGAGTCCAGTAAAGCGTCCTAATCGGTGCTGGGATTCAGAGGAGGGAGAGCACATAATCGCCTACGTCCCCCAGGCGAGGGTTAGTTCTGGAAGTGGCTAAGCACAGCTGAGCCAGGCTGTGCAAACACACATTGCATGTACACTGAACAAAAATATAAACGCAACATGTAAAGTGTTGGTCCCATGTTTCATGAACTGAAATAAAAGATCCCAGAAATGTTCTATATGCACAAAAAGCTTATTTCTCACAGATTTTGTGCACAGATTTGTTTACATCTCTGTTAGTCAACATTTCTCCTTTGCCAAGATAATCCATCCAACAGACAGGTGTGGCATATCAGAAGCTGATTAAACAGCATTCCACAGGTGCACCTTGTGCCAGGGACAATAAGAGGCCACTCTAAAATGTGCAGTTTTGTCACAGAAAACAATGYCATAGATGTCTCAAGTTGAGGTTGTGTGCAATTGGCATCCTGACTGCAGGGATGTCCACCAGAGCTGTTGCCAGAGAATGTAATRTTTATTTCTCTACCATAAGCCACCTCAACGTTGTTTTAGAGAATTTGGCAGTAYGTCCAACCGGCATCACAATCAAAGACCACGTGTGCAGTTTGCTGATGTCAACTTTGTGAACAAAGTGCCCCATGGTGACAGTGTTGTTATGGTATGGGCAGGCATAMGCTACGGACAACGAACACAATTACATTTTTTATCTATGGCAATTTGAATGCACGTGACGAGATCCTGAGGCCCATTGTCGTGCCATTCATCCGCCGCCATCACCTCATGTTTCACAATGATAATGCACGGCCCCATGCCGCAAGGATCTGTACACAATTCCTGGAAGCTGACAATGTCCCAGTTCTTCCGTGACTTGCATACTCACCAGACATGTCACCCATTTGAGCATGTTTGGGATGCTCTGGATTGACGTGTGACATGTGTTCCAGTTCCAATATCCATCAACTTCGCACAGCCATTGAAGAGGTGTGGAACAACATTCCACAGGCCAAAATCAACAGCCTGGTCAACTCTATGCGAAGGAGATGTCGTGCTGCATGAGGCAAATGGTGGCCACACCAGATGCTGACTGGTTTTCTGATCCACACCCCTACCTGATTTTTTTAAATTCCCAGTCATGTGAAATCCGTAGATTAGGGCCTAATGATTTTAATCAAATGTATTGATTTCCTTATATGAACTGTAACACAGTAAAATCTTTGAAATTCAGTACACAAACAGGCAAACACACACACATGCTGCTCATACGCACATATAGCTTTGTTACTTACATACACACACAATCTCGCTTAAAGCTGCAATATGTCACTTTTTGTATTTTTTTCCATGTTCAAAAGCTCCAATAAGTCGCTAGTGGTCATCCAACGTGATGCAACAGTAACAATAGCGCGCCCCTAGTCTGCCTGAGAATCGCTGAATAATATTTGGCATCTTTTAGCTAAAGGAGATTCTACAATAAGTCTTGAAGGTGAAGTGTCTGCGTATTGAAAACTGCAAAGGACTACACCGACATCCCAGAACGTCAGAGACAAGTGTTGAGAAGATTGGGCTCCCAATTAGATGGCCCAAGTGGTGAWGTGCCACCACCAACAACGGCTGAGCTGCTACAACTTCGAGGAGATGTCGCCACGCAACAAGGTGCGGTACGTCCACCTTTGACCTGGGTAGGACCGGTGCCTTCCCTGTTGTCAGACTTGGTGTGTCCCGGGAAGTGTGAAAACCTACGTAGTACTCAGAATTGTGGGCCTACAACCTAACATTTAAATCCTATAAATATGGAAGTTTGTGTGGGCAACAATAAACTTGTGTGAGAAACAATACTTGTGCATTTTATTTATCTAGTCATCGTAATTGTACTTTTATAATGATTTACTAAACTGTTTTTCCTGGATATCTATGGTCTTGACGGTTTACACTTCAAATTAGCAGACCTATMAGTGGATAGATATCCAGATGGACTACCCAGCACCTCTCCTCTTTCTTCAAAGGACAGCGCTTGCAATTTAGTCTGTAATGATAAGCAGCAACATGAAATTACAGAACGCAKCCAAGTGTTTTGCGATATGATTATAATGTTGTGAAAAGGGTTAACAGTACCACCGGTGAAAGGTTTTTGCTAACCTTCATCTCGGCCAGCCTCTCTTCTTGCGGTCGGGCAGCCCTTTCGAGGTCTTCCAGTMCAATTCTTTGTGCACCCCTGCCTGTGCCCCTCAACGGTCTGCGGCTCTTTAAAACTGGAGTCCTACAGAAAAAGACATCTACACAACACTTGTGATTGTAGTGCTCACTACATGGTCTTTTATCTACACTATAGTTCAAAAGTTTGGGGTCACCTGTCCTTGTTTTTGAAAGAAAAGCACTTTTTTTTGTCCACTTAAAATAACATCAAATTGATCAGAAATACAATGTAGACATTGTTAATGTTGTAAATGACTATTGTAGCTGGAAATGGCAGATTATTTTATGGAATATCTACATAGGTGTACAGAAACCCATTATCGGCAACCATCACTCCTGTGTTCCAATGACACGTTGTGTTAGATAATCCAAATGTATCATTTCAAAAGGCTAATTGATCATTACAAAACCCTTTTGCAATTATGTTAGCACAGCTGAAAACTGTTGTTCTGATTAAAGAAGCAATAAAACTGGCCTTCTTTAGACTAGTTGAGTATCTGAAGCATCAGCATTTGTGGGTTCGATTTCAGGTTCAAAATGGCCAGAAACAAAGAACTTTCTTCTGAAACTTGTCAGTCTATTCTTATTCTGGGAAATGAAGGCTATTTCATGTGAGAAATTGCCAAGAAACTGAAGATCTCGTACAACGCTGTGTACTACTCCCTTCACAAAACAGCGCAAACTGGCACTAACCAGAATCTGTTGGTCACAGATACCTTTTAAAAAGAAAAGTAGGGGATCAGAAAACCAGTAGGTATCTGGTCGGACCACCATTTGACTCATGCAGCGAGACACTTCTCCGTCGCATTGAGTTGTTCAGGCTGTTGATCGTGGAACGTTGTCCCACTCCTCTTTAATGGCTGTGCGAAGTTGCCGGATACTGGCAGGAACTGGAACACGTTGTCGTGCACGTCGATCCAGATGAGTATGCAGGCCATAGAAGAACTGGGACGTTTTCTGCATCCAGGAATTGTGTACAGATCCTTGCGACATGGGGCCGCGCATTATCATGCTGAAACATGATCTGATGGCGGCAGATGAATGGCACAACAGTGGGCCTCAGGATCTCATCACGGTTTCTCTGAGCATTCAAATTGCCATTGATAAAATGCAATTGTGTTCACTGTCTGTAGCTTACGCCATAGCCCCACCACCATGGGGGACTCTTCACAATGTTGACGTCCGCAAACCGCTCAACCACACAATACCATACACGCTAGCTGCCATCTACCCGGTACAGTTGAAACCGGGATTCTTTCGTGAAGAGCACACTTCTCCAGCAATGTGCCAAGGTGAGCATTTGCCCACTGAATTCGATTAAGACGCTGAACTGCAGTCAGGTCAAGACCCTGGTGAGGAACGAGGAGCACACAGATGAGCTTCCCTGAGACGGTTTCTGACAGTTTGTGCAGAAATTCTTCGGTTGTGAAGTACATTTTGTTCAGTGTAGTTACGCAGTGGAGGTTTATACACAGAAATCTCACTTAAACACAGATGCACATGTCATTATTGCACACACACACACACACACACACACACACAAGCTTTCTTACAGTACACACACGAACACGGTCTTTCTGCAAACGTATGCACACATACACACGCAGAGTGTACACGCGTACACGTTGAGAGTACTATAATACTGTGGAGCGCTTTACACACACAGCTCTGTGTTGGTGGCTTGAGTCGTTTCCCCTGAATGCTGGCCGGTTGGCTTGGAAGCTCTGTTCTAATTTGATGCTGTGACAGCAATGAATTGCTGTGAAAGCAATGTGTTTCTGAAGGCTGGGTTTGGCAGCCCTGTAAGTGGGGCTCGCCACNCCAGTCTCAACCTCAACAGTGAAGAGGCGACTCCAGGAAGCTGGCCTTCTAGGTGGAGTTGCAAAGAAAAAGCCATATCTCAGACTGGCCAATAAAAAGAAAAAATTAAGAACACAGACACTGCACAGAGGAACTCTGCCTAGAAGGTCAGCATCCCAGAGTCGCCTCTTCACTGTTGATGTTGAGACTGGTGTTTTGCGGCTACTATTTAATGAAGTTGGACTTGTGAGGCGTCTGTTTCTCAACCTAGACACTAATGTACTTGTCCTCCTACTTGGCCTCCCACTCCTCTTTCTATTCTGGTTAGAGCCAGTTTGCACTGTTCTGTAAAGGGAGTACTACACAGCGTTGTACGAGATCTTCAGTTACTTGGCAATGTCTGCACTGTATTTCTGATCAATTTGATCTTATTTTATTGGACAAAAATGTGCTTTGCTTTTCAAAAACCAGGACATTTCTAAATGACCCCAAACCTTTGATCGGTAGTGTATATACGATAAGGATTTTCATGCAGAAGAGTCAAGTATAACACTTCTACAATCCATACACGTCTTCATAGCCATAGCTCTGGAGAATCAAGGGGCCATCCCAATAATGTTATTAGTTAGGTACACAAGGATATTTTCCATGAACGCAGAGCTACGATAGTCAATTCCTTCTATTGCACAGCTTTTTTTTTTTTTACACATGGGTGATAACTAATGCGTATCATCATATTGCTATATTTTACCAGGCAAGGAAATACACGGTAGCTATTATCAACCATGTAACGTAAACTCACGTAAACTCGTACATCGCCTTGGTCCGTACAATTGCCCTTATTTTAGCGCCCCAAAAACGTAATACTTCCAGATCAACTGTAATGTCAATACCATTGTAAAGCACAATTTCTCCCGTTTCCAACATTATCAATTACATGACCTAAACGCTGCCTGCATCTGCATAATTCAAGCAGGCAATGAGCCCTGTCGGGTCTTTTTAAAAATGGCGGGTGGGGAAGCGAAACTAATGCGTGATAGTGAGAAGGAGAGAGGTTGTGTGGGAAAATTGCTTTTTTTCACTCGATCTGTCCAACTTATCACCTTATCGCCTCTAACATGTAAATAAAACACTATAAAGAGTTTATATAATGTGTCATTACATACCTATTTGAAGGTTTGTGTCGAATTTGAATCGGGTTTTTAGGGCAGTGCTAAAGTGATCTTAGAAGTAAACAGCGGCTTTGAGAATGATGATCGCATGCAATGATGACGCAAAAAATGACTAGGTATCCCTCCCTTAACCCCGTCACTGTCCATTTCTTGTTTTTAAACGATGAGAGAAGTACTACATCTGGTGCAGAGAGATTGTAAGAGAAATAGTTGCTTTATGCGTGCTGTACGTTACGACATGACACGTCACGATGTAACGGAGGGTCGTTTTTTCAACTTTTCTCCAATAATATAGAGCCATTACCATGTCGATCAACGCTTGAATAGAAACCTAGTTCACACCCCCGATTTTGAAGTCAACACAGTCGCTACAGTCCCATTAGTTTTCTTTGTAGCCTCGTTTGAATGTTGCGGTTGCTCACATTTGTACTGGAATGGGGTGAGTTTACATTAACTAGCTAAGTTAGCAATGTCAAGGTAGCTAGCTAGCTAGCTAACGTTAGCTACCTTTCTGGCTGACAACGTGAATATTACAATGAGTATAAAACAAATTGTACCTGTTCTGAAGACATTGTTGCTCAAATGTTATAGAGTTGTCTTCAATCTTGCCTATAACTGTTATCGCATCGACAGTCTCGGCGTCCACAGTCTCAAATTTCTGGACTCTGTTGGGTTGTCACCAGTTACCAAAGCCACAAAGTCAAACTTTGCTACCCTAGGTTTCCACTAGATATCACAGCGGATGTTGATGCTACGTCATCCCAGCGGAGACATACAATGAGAGCTGAGTTTCTGGTATATCTTATTCAAATCTAGAAAAAATACTGCATTCTTGCCGGAAGGTTCTCCAAAAACACCTGTACACACATACACTAAACAAAATATGAATTCTACATGCAACAATTTTAAAGATGTTACAGATAATATAAGGAAATCAGTCAATTAAAATATGTTCTTCAGGCCCTAATCTATGGATTTCACATGACTGGGAATACAGATATGCATCTGTTGGTCACAGATACCTTTTAAAAATAAAAGTAGGGGATCAGAAAACCAGTAGGTATCTGGTGGGACCACCATTTGACTCATGCAGCGAGACACTTCTCCGTCGCATAGAGTTGATCAGGCTGTTGATCGTGGAACGTTGTCCCACTCCTCTTTAATGGCTGTGCGAAGTTGCCGGATACTGGCGGGATCTGGAACACGCTGTCGTGCACGTCGATCCAGGTGAGTATGCAGGCCATAGAAGAACTGGGACGTTTTCTGCATCCAGGAATTGTGTACAGATCCTTGCGACATGGGGCTGCGCATTATCATGCTGAAACATGATCTGATGGCGGCAGATGAATGGCACAACAATGGGCCTCAGGATCTCATCACGGTTTCTCTGAGCTTTCAAATTGCCGTTGATAAAATGCAATTGTGTTCACTGTCTGTAGCTTACGCCATAGCCCCACCACCACCATGGGGGACTCTTCACAATGTTGACATCCGCAAACCGCTCGACCACACAATACCATACACGCTAGCTGCCATCTACCCGGTACAGTTGAAACCGGGCTTCGTGAAGAGCACACTTCTCCAGCAATGTGCCAAGGTGAGCATTTGCCCACTGAATTCGGTTAAGACGCTGAACTGCAGTCAGGTCAAGACCCTGGTGAGGAACGACGAGCACACAGATGAGCTTCCCTGAGACGGTCTCTGACAGTTTGTGCAGAAATTCTTCGGTTGTGAAGTACATTTTGTTCAGTGTAGTTACGCAGTGGAGGTTTATACACAGAAATCTCACTTAAACACAGATGCACATGTCATTATTGCACACACACACACACACACACACACACACAAGCTTTCTTACAGTACACACACGAACACGGTCTTTCTGCAAACGTATGCACACATACACACGCAGAGTGTACACGCGTACACGTTGAGAGTACTATAATACTGTGGAGCGCTTTACACACACAGCTCTGTGTTGGTGGCTTGAGTCGTTTCCCCTGAATGCTGGCCGGTTGGCTTGGAAGCTCTGTTCTAATTTGATGCTGTGACAGCAATGAATTGCTGTGAAAGCAATGTGTTTCTGAAGGCTGGGTTTGGCAGCCCTGTAAGTGGGGCTCGCCACAAGGGGGGAATTTGCCTCTGTCTGTTGTTCTGCTTCCTCTCCATCCAATCTGTATTATTAKAGAGAATTTGCCACGTTCATACACCTACCTGTCATAATAAGAATGAAATGCCCCATTTACATTAAAAAAATATATATAATAATTCAACTTAAAGGGTTACAGTAAGGTAAGCCATTCTGATCTTATAGGTCAATAATTGGGCAAAYAATCAGAATTKTATGAAYGCAGMCYTTGTGTGGGTTGTCTCWCACACAGCTTCTCAGTGTGTCCTTTTTCTCCGAGTGCTTTTTAGTGGATCTTCATAATGTATGCCTGGTAGTAAATGTCTTTCTCGTTTGTTTGTGTGTCTGTGTGTTCATGTTTTTGAAATCGTGTTGTGTAATTCTGTGTTTGCCTCTGTGTCAATGTGCGTTTCTTGTCTCTCCTCGGATTTCTGCATGCACCTATAGGCTAGGTGTGTGTGTGTGTGTGTGTGTGTGTGTGTGTGTGTGTGTGTGTGTGTGTCCACATTACCATGCGTCTCACATCCCAGGCTTAGTTAACGAGAACTAATACGAGTGGGGGCCCTGTAGGCAGTGCGGGGGTGTCTTCCCCTCCTCACGCAGTCAATCTGGAGCTCGTGGCCGCTCTCTCATTCCCCACGCCTTGACGCTAACACACCTTGGCATCTCATCGGGATCTCATTTACTGCTCTCCCTCCTCCCCTCCCCTCCGTATCCACCCATTCTGCAGCGGGGAGAAGATGGGGAGTCGCAGCCGGGGTTAAAACTGCAGCGTAGCCTCCGAGTTCATCGGGTTCATCCTCAAAAAGGGGTTTAGTAGGCTAGTGGCCAATCCTCAAATAGGGGTTTAGTTTTTGAGATGCCCCTATCCGAGGTAGAGCAAAACACAACCATGCTTTTTCTCTAATTTCTCCCATTTATGAACTGAATGGTTGGGAAAAAATATCTTACTGCGAAAGTAGTTACATTTTATAGATGTTGTGACACCCCTAACTTCAAAATGTGCAAAATAAGCTGATGTAACCAAATACTGCAAGCTCTGTAATACTAGTGGTCGATTGTCTGCATACACACCTATATCGTCATGAATCATGTTCTGRAGGCTGCTCTGCAGAGTGATCACTAGCTAGCACAGCCACAAAGTCATAAAATCTGATTTTAAACCTAACCTTAACCACACTGCTAACCATAATGCCCAACCCTAACTTTAAATTAAGACCAAAAAGCTCATTWAATTTTTCATGAATGTCTTCAATATAGCAAATGAAGACTTATGACAATCGTCAACCTGCCTTTTATTTATCTGCAGACTTTAACCAGCTTAAAGCAGTGGCCCCATGACAGACAGTCAACTCATTTTGATTCTATGCTTCATTATGCTATCCTGAACTCGCTGAAATTAATTGTGGTACATGCTCCGAAAGCAGATGACCCAAAGTAGTCACCTTCCTTTGCGTCTAATTTGACAAATTTGCTGTGATTGGTGCAAACCCCTTTTTTTCTGTGCGTGTCAACGTGTGGGCTCAGATCCCCGGTCCTTCTCTGTTGGCTGAGGCAGAGGGGTTCTGGAGCTGACAGTGGCGACCTCGCTGTGTGCGAAAGGTCGCAGTGATTTGTGAAGTTGGCAGGCGTGTCCGTGACATTGTCCCTCTGGGCTTTTTGGTGCCATGTCATTTTGATGGCAGGGCGCGAGCGAGCGAGAGGAAAGGAGGAGAGGAAATTAGCCAGGTCCACGGTGAGAGAAAGGAGGGAGTAACCGAACGGGAGGTGGGGGTGAGGGAAACTGGGATGAGAGAAAAAAGGGAGCATCCTAACCTGTCACCTTTCCTTTGGTACATACAGCAGCTCTCCAATAAGGGATTTGTAGCCTAATAAAGTCCAACAGTTCCCACAATGACTCGCTGCTCTCTAAAGCATTTGCTTACTTACCAAAGGCTAACATTGACTTTTTGATGGATTGATTGATAGTGTCGGTCTGTCTTTAAATCCTCCCGGGGGGGTCACTTGATTTTTCCTTTGTTCCCCTGTAAGGACGGACGCTATTCTGCTGTATCTGCAGTAACGCTCTGTGCGTGCATGTTTGTGCCGATGTAGATGTTATAGGTAAGATGGATGTCTTTTTAGCTGATTCTTTAGCCTTATTGGATAGTGAGGAATGATTAGGGGACTTTATACTGGTGCTAGTGAGGAATGGGGATAGATGGAGCGCAAGGCACTACAGGGGGTAGTGAGTAGTAGAGGTCGGCCGAATTAATCGGAATGGCCGATTAATTGGGGCCGATTTCAAATTTTCATAACAATCGGTAATCAGCTTTTTTTGGACACCGATATTGGCCGATTACATTGCACTCCACGAGGAGACTGCGTGGCAGGCTGACTTCCTGTAATGCGAGTGCAGCAAGGAGCCAAGGTAAGGTGCTAGCTAGAACTAAACTTATCTTATAAAAAAACAATCAATCTTAACATAATCACTAGTTAACTACACATGGTTGATGATATTACTAGTTTATCTAGCTTGTCCTGCGTTGCATATAATCGATGTTGTGCCTGTTAATTTACCATTGAATCACAGCCTACTTCACCAAACGGGTGATTTAACGAGCGCATTCCCGAAAAAAACTGTCGTTGCACCAATGTGTACCTAACCATAAACATCAACGCCTTTCTTAAAATCAAAACACAAGTATATATATTTAAACCTGCATATTTAGTTAATATTGCCTGCTAACATGAATTTCTTTTANTGGAGAAATAATAGGTAAGATGGATGATATTTTTAGCTTATGCTTCAGCCCCATTGGATAGTGAGGAATGATTAGGGGACGTTATACTGGTTCTAGTTGAGAATGGGGGTATTTGGGATAGATGGGTCTCAATGGCAGATTCTGATTTAGGATTAAAGAACAATAGTGTAGAGGACGTCACGCTGCTTGCTTAGTGCGTACCACTTCCGATTCGGGCCATACTTGGCGCAAACTCACTACCTCTTCTTCACAAACACGTGACTGTCCTTCAAGCGTCTTAGCCGATCGCGCCGCCTCAAAAGCTCACTAATGAGGCGACGCCCGCGGAACACCCTATGTTTCACACATCTCCACGCGCTACACATAAATGGGTGATATAGGTATTGCAGCGTGAGAAGCCTTAACATGCTCTGCTCTGGGTGTTTCCACCTTCCACCACCCGAGCTGTTCAAACGAGCAGGGGTTCAATGAAGCCACTACGGTCAATATTCAGTAGCTGCTAAACTCAAAGTGGAGACGAACATGGAGAGTGGGATTCTGGGGAGCAGGTCAATACAGTAGCAGGGGTCGGGGAGAAGTTTTTTGTAAAACAACTGAAATATGTGCCTCTCCACTTGCAACACACGGATACACATATTAAAACACCCACCCACATAAAAACATTTCACATGAATGCAAACACATACATTAATACACACACTCTCCAGACMCCCCCTCCCCTTTACAAGGCATGTTGTCATGTAAAGGTTCTATCCAGGTTTAAAGTAGAAAAGGCCTCATTAATATAGAACACATTTTACCTCGGGAAAAGGGAGGGAGTGCTGCTGTTTTGTTTTCCATTGGTTTACGACGTTGTCTTGACGAATGCTATTCGCTCCTCTGTGCATACTGTACAGTGATAATAATTGAGTGGTTGTCTGGGAGACTATTTCATCCAAAGGGACTTAGCTCCTCAACATATTCTATACAGTATATTATGTAGTCCAAGTGGGAATTGAACTGACCCCTTTAGTCCATTCGGAAGTGGTTTTCAGTCCAGAAATAGGCTTAATCTGATGCTTAGAAACCGGCCCCGAAAGTACTAAACTTTTATGCTTTTGGCATACAAGACGAGTGGTAAAGGAAAAGCCGACTTCTTCCTTAGGTCCTAAAGTACCTAGTCTGAGTACCGGTCTCTTTAGCGAACATCCCACTCCTTGCCCCTCCTTGCCGCTGCCAAAGATACTGTACTCCTCAAGCTCCTTAATGCTAGAATGTTCATATTTGAAGATGGCAGAAAGTCTCTTTGGCACATGACGTGGACTACAGGGAGTGGATTGGCTAAAGAGACTGGTACCCAGGTTATATAGTGGCTGAATGTGCTGTTTCCTATTACCAAAGGTTAAATGTACTGGTTCTTTTCTCACAGCTGTTGGCTTTGAGACTATCAGCCTCCATCTAGCCTGGTTTAGACTGCAGCATTACCTGCTGTATCACAGGTCAGGGTAAGGGCACAGAGGAACACACACACACACAAACACAATGACTACTCCTCAATGTCTCCATTACACAGCAAATGATCCGAATATCCATGTGTTGTTTTTTTTGCAGGGTGCACAGTGGACTTCAGATGTATTTTGTTGTATCCTAACGTGGAAGTACTGTATCTCGCTGCCACTGTCGAGCCATCCACTAGAACGTGAACCTCTGTGAGGTGTGAGTTCTGCGGCTCGTAGAAGATGGCATGAGGTCCGTGCCATGTGTCCATCTATCCAGGGATTCCGTATTGGACAGGACGTTAAAGACAAAACGAGATGTGAAACAGAATGTCGTGTCCACCTTCCACCCCTTGCTAATGTCTGTTCCCATCACATGAGCCTCCCCTCTCCTAATGGGCTTTTCATGTCCGCCCGCTAGTCCTATGCTGCGGCGACGTCCGAACGACCGCGTGTAAAGTAAAGGCGACTTCTGACAATTACATTTCTCGCTTCTCGCCCCCTAAAGCATTTTGTCTGGCCTGTAGGCTACTCTCTGTGTTACAGGGCCACTTCTGAAGTGGTTCCCAATCTCACTCAAATCCACGCCTCATATCCTACTCATGCCATCGTGTTCCTCCTCCTCCGTCGTCTACATGCCCCGTGCTGCGAATGTGACGTGTACAATGCGTCAGAGCAGACGTCWCTGTAATGCACTGATTTCATCCACATTTCAAAGGGGAAAAACCACTGTGTTAGCCATAGGAGGTCACACACTTCGCATGTGAGTGATTGCATTTTTTTTTCTCGAGCAGACGAGGCTGGGCTTTAAAGCAACCAATACATGTTTGATTGGAAGGCCTCCTGGGTTGAATTGATACAAAACAAGGTTCTTGTGTTTTGAAAGACACGTTTGCGAAGAGATTGATCACACTTGGCGCTAACGTAACAAGAGTCCCATCCAGTGACAAAGAAAAGGTTTGGTGCAATCAGTGAAAATATTGTCGCTCCTAATCACGCGCTTATCAGCGCTGTCAGCTCCTCAGTTGAACAGCGTGCTTACTGATTAGGCTTTTAGGCACAAGTACCACTGGCTTCAATTAAATGCACTGTGTATACACACATATACTCACATACAGTTCATTCACACACACACCCGACGTGTCTTTGTGTGCAATCCTGCCCCCTTCTCTATCCCCGTCTGGTAATGACAGTCATGTAGGAAATTCAGCTGGCAGGGGCACATAAAGCGTTACCCCCCCCCCATGCCCATAACACCCCATTAATCTTTTGGAGAGGCATTTAACCTTTCAAACTCAGACCAGGGGAACATAACACACTCGCACCTCACCATCTCAGTTACAATTGGACCCACCGTTCCCCCTGTCCTCCCCTCTCCCCTCCTCCTCAGTGTGGGTTTGACCAGTGACCTGGAATATTGGCCCACCCTTTTTAACGCACGGTTTCCTCTGCGATGAATAAATACATAAATCACACGGCTCTGGCTCGGTCGCTTTTACAACCTGCCTCCCTCCCTCACCCCTGTCCCACCCACACCCCGCCAATGAGCAGAGTAGGTTCCTCTGAAGTGGCTACCCCCCCTCTGGAGACGGCTGTTCACAATGAAAGGGTCTTAGCCGTGGGGTCCTTGGCGAGAGCATTGTAGGTGGTGGATAACTGTAATGGGCTAAGTGGCAGTGTGCTGTAACCTGCCAGCATGGGCCCCTTAGTATTCAGTTGTTCAGCAGAGAGGGAGAGGGAGAGGGAGAAGGAGGACAGGAGAAGGGGGAAAGGGAGGGGAGGAGGGTGACTGTGTACACACACACACACACACACACACACACATACTGGATGATTTCACTGAAGGGTAAAGAAGGTCATTGTGTGTTTCAATGCTGCTTGTGTGGAACTACACTCTATTGAAACAATGGCAGATTTAATAAATATATATTGTGTTCATTTTGGCATTTATTTATTTTATTTAACCTTTTATTTAACTAGGCAAGTCGGTTAAGAACAAATTAACCAAAAGGCAAAAGGTCTCCTGCGGGGACAGGGGCTGGGATAAAAACAAAATATGAATATATGACAAAACACACATCACGACACGAGAGACACTACATAAAGAGAGACCTAAGACGACAAACATAGCAAGGCAGCAACACATGACAACACAGCATTTTAGCAACACAACATGACAACAACATGGTATCAGCACAAAGCATGGTATAAACATTATTAGGCAAAGATAACAGCACAAAGGGCAAGAAGGTAGAGACAACAATATATCAGGCGACGCAGCCACAACTGTCATTGAGAGTCTTGCGACGGGTATACAGAGATGACCAGTTTACAGAGGAGTATAGAGTGCAGTGATGTGTCCTATAAGGAGCATTGGTGGCAAATCTGATGGCTGAATGGTAAAGAACATCTAGCCGCTCGAGAGCACCCTTACCTGCCAATCTATAAATTATGTCTCTGTAATCTAGCATGGGTAGGATGGTCATCTGAATCAGGGTTAGTTTGGCAGCTGGGGTGAAAAAGTCTAGATTTAACTTTAGCCTGCAGCTTTGATATGAGCTGAGAGATGGACAGTGTACCGTCTAGCCTTACTCCCAAATATTTGTATGAGGTGACTACCTCAAGCTCTAAACCCTCAGAGGTAGTAATCACACCTGTGGAGAGAGTGGCATTCTTCTTACCAAACCACATGACCATTGTTTAGGATTGTTCAGAACAAGGATAAGGGTAGAGAAAGCTTGTTGGACACTAAGAAAGCTTTGTTGTAGAGCATTTAACACAAACTCCGGGGAGGGGCCAGCTGAGTATAAGACTGTATCATCTGCATATAAATGGATGAGAGAGCTTCCTACTGCCTGAGCTGTGTTGTTGATGTAAATTGAGAAGAGCGTGGGGCCTAGGATCGAGCCTTGGTGTACTCCCTTGGTGACAGGCAGTGGCTGAGACAGCAGATGTTCTGACTTTAAACACTGCACTCTTTGAGAGAGGTAGTTGGAAAACCAGGCCAAAAACTCCTCAGACACCAATACTCCTTAGCCGGCCCACAAGAATGGAATGGTCTACCGTACCGTATCAAAAACTTCGGCCAAGTCAATAAAAATAGCAGCACAACACTGCTTAGAATCAAGGGCAATGGTGACACCATTTAGGACCTTTAAGGTTGCAGTGACGGGTACTGTACAAAGTAGGTCACATGCATGTCCCCAGCTCTCCTGTCTGTCATTAACTCAACATACTATACTGTAGGAACCCCCATGCTGTGTGGATACCAATTACACACATAGAAATGATGTCCCTGAGGCCAAAAAAAGACCCCCCCCCCCACACACACACACACACACACACACACACAGAGAAATAAATGTTAAATATCGAAATGTTTTTCCTCCCTCGTTCACTTCATTATATGGCTCTCTCCAGCCTCTCTCCAGCCTCTCTCCAGCCTCTCTCCAGCCTCAAGCAGAAACACAGCACTGTAGCCATGGTTATTAGAGGCCAAAGAYGCATGAAGGGAGAATGTGTGCGTGCTCGCGCCAAAGACGTATGAGGGCAGAATTAGTCCGCCGCTGGAGCTGCAACAGCAAGGCATGTCTCTGAATGGAATTGTGTGTAATTATTGACGCTCCCTGCCGTGTAATGTGTTGGCTTAGTGTGTTTGCCTCTGTGTCTGCTCTGGGTTTTCGTTCTGTTTGCGGTCTCTGTGAGTGTTTTTTTTATCCAGTCTTGCAACAGCAGGATTGTGGGTTCGATTCCCAGGACCACTCATACATAACATTTATGCACACATGACTAAGTGGCTTTGGACAAAAGTATCTGCTAAATGGTGTATATTATTAGGGATATTTATGTTGGTGAGGGCTCTTGTAAGAGATGGCGGTGTTTGTGGCACAGTCAGTGTGTCTCGGTGCATCTTTGATTTCTAGAGTCTTTGGTCKTACTTGCATTAGTGTTCTATACATTCTGTGGAGCTACTGTGTAAATAGTAGTAACGCGTGCTTGTCCGTAACGATGGTGTGTGAGGTGAGATGCGCTGAGGGGTAAGGATGTAATGTGTGGTCAGATGGTCAGAGGATGAGGTGGCTGGTCTCTCTGGGGCAGATGGGGCCAACACAGGAAGTGCCAGTAGCCAGCTCTTCTCCTCCCCTCAGTAACCAATTCTACTGCCATAACCACCACAGCCAGGAGGGGAGGAGAAAGAGCTCTCGGTACACACACACTCTCACTGTACACAAAATGCACATAAATGTTTTTATTTCACCTTTATTTAACCAGGTAGGCAAGTTGAGAACAAGTTCTCATTTGCAATTGCGACCTGGCCAAGATAAAGCAGTTCGACACATACAACAACACAGAGTTACACATGGAGTAAAACAAACATACAGTCAATAATACAGTAGAAAAATAAGTCTATATACAATGTGAGCAAATGAGGCGACATAAGGGAGGTAAAGGCAAAAAAAAGGCCATGGTGGCGAAGTAAATACAATATAGCAAGTAAAACACTGGAATGGTAGATTTGCAGCGGAAGAATGTGCAAAGTAGAAATAGAAATAATGGGGTGCAAAGGAGCAAAATAAATAAATAAATACAGTAGGGGAAGAGGTAGTTGTTTGGGCTAAATTATAGATGGGCTATGTACAGGTGCAGTAATCTGTGAGCTGCACTGACAGCAGATGCTTAAAGCTAGTGAGGGAGATAAGTGTTTCCAGTTTCAGAGATTTTTGTAGTTCGTTCCAGTCATTGGCAGCAGAGAACTGGAAGGAGAGGTGGCCAAAGGAAGAATTGGTTTTGGGGTGGCAGAGAGATATACCTGCTGGAGCGCGTGCTACAGGTGAGTGCTGCTATGGTGACCAGCGAGTGAGATAAGGGGGACTTTACCTAGCAGGGTCTTGTAGATGACCTGGAGCCAGTGGTTTGGCGACGAGTATGAAAGCGAGGGCCAGCCAACAAGAGCGTACAGGTCGCAGTGGTGGGTAGTATATGGGCTTTGGTGACAAACGGATGGCACTGTGATAGACTGCATCCAATTTATTGAGTAGGGTATCGGGAGGCTATTTGTAAATGACATAGGATGGTCAGTTTTACGAGGGTATGTTTGGCAGCATAAGTGAAGGACGCTGTGTTGCGAAATAGGAAGCCAATTCTAGATTTAACTTTGGATTGGAGATGTTTGATGTGAGTCTGGAAGGAGAGTTTACAGTCTAACCAGACACCCTAGGTATTTGTAGTTGTCCACATATTCTAAGTCAGAAACCGTCCAGAGTAGTGATGCTGGACGGCGGGCAGGGGGACCACATGCAGAGTTAAGCAAAGAAATCGAACATACACTGGTTCTACAGGCACACTTCCTCTGATTAATTCTCTCCATTTCTGGATCTCCCTCTGTCCTCCACTCTCGCTGTGTCTTTTCTTCCTGCTTTAAAGGGATACTTTGGGGGTTTGGAAACAAGTCGGATGAAATCATGGATACCGTGCAAAGCTGCTACCGTAGACGCCCAGTCGCTGCGCTAACGCTAGTTAGCAACTGCTTCAAACTGCACTTCAAACTTTCCAAAATCCCTAAGTATCCCTTGAACACCTAACCAAACCTCTTCTGCCTAGTGAGTAGTTTTTTCCCTCCCGGTCCTCCTTTTGTATCAAGTTTGAGTCTCCTTGAGTTGACCTTCAGAGAGCCACAGCCCATTAGCCCGGCAGAAAGACAGGAGTGGAGTAGTAATTCAACATCAACCAGGCCCACTCCTCCACCCCATACACAATGACAGACAGCACACTCAGAGAGGACCCGTTGACATGCTGGCAGGCTTCAGAGAGAAGTGTGTGTGTGTGTGTGTGTGTGTGTGTGTGTGTGTGTGTGTGTTGTGTGTGTGTGTTGTGTGTGTGTGTGTGTGTGTGTGTGTGTGGGGTGGGGTGCCGCTTCCCTGCGTAGGCTGTGCATTGTGTTTTGCGTGTTTCCTCACACTACCCCACACCGTTCCAGAGTAGAGATGTTCAGTAGCCCCAGGTTTTCTGATCCAGCAGCCTGAGATGCGAGTGCAGCGCCCTGTTTTGTGTGTGAATGATCAGTGTTTTAGTGTGGGACTCTGTGGCAGTGGAACACAACACACACACACACACACACACACACCAGTACCATCAACATCCATTCATTACCTCCAGACCCCCTCCAGCTCTTCCTGTCTTTCTCTCTCCGCTCCTCTCCCTCTCTTTGTTACACCAGTTCTGCCGTGGGAGAAGGAAAAATAGCCAAAAGCTCAAAAAAGAAGCCGTAACGAGGGTTTAAACGATTTATAGTGAGTATATTTACCCTGTGTAACCTCTACCGGTTGGTCAGAGCCCTGCACTCTGAAAGAGTAGAGAATAGTTTTTCTTGCACTATCAGCCACAGGAGAGTGCACAATGTCCTCTGAAACGTGTCCTCGGCTGGTCGGAACAGAGAACATGACTCCTCTCTTGTCATCACGCCGACTACAAAACCACACTCCCTCCGCAGGAAACACTTTAGCAGCATAAACCAACTCAAACTGTGACGCAGTGCTTGGTTAATGTTCAGGGCTGGATTCCAGTCTGAAGGACTGGTACTTCTCCCACTGCTCTCAAACATTGCCTTGTCGCTTGAAGCATCCTGTCCTGGCTTGCAGATCCGTGAGGAAGTTAAAAGCAGCCAGGGATGATTTCGATTGGAACCCAGCCCAGACGTCTACTGAACCCTCATCTGTCCCCCGTTGCCCTCGTTCYTGTTTTGTTTATTTCAAACCTGTGCGTGAGGCTGCAAGCACACGCACCTCCACTTTGCAAAAACAAGAAAACGGGTCTTATCTGCGGGCTGAAATCTGAAAAAATTGGAGTGTCGCATTTGCATTTTAATTCGCCCTCAATCACGCGTGTTTGGTGTTGTCTGAAATTGCCTCCTGTTTTTCCCTCTTCTGTATTTATAGAGGCTGTCTGAGGCTAGCCTTAATTTCCAATCTGCCTGTTTCGACAGTGTATGGAGATTAGGCCTCTCTATCGCTCTACCTCTCTCTCTCTTTCTCCTGGCCCTTCTCTCTGTCCCGCCCCCTTCTCTTTCTCCCTCGGTCTCGCTCTTTCCCTTTCTCCTCCTGGCATACCCCTTTCTCTCTCTTTTCATCTCATCCCCCTGTCTCTTTCCGTCGGTCCCCTTGTTCATGGGTGCTTGGGGAATTCAAAGGCACACATTTCATTAGTGATGCCATACTGGAGTCACAGACCCTCCCCTCACCCGTTCTTGTTCCCTCTGATATACGCGGCGGACCTACATGACCATAAGGTCATTCTGGCAGATGATGGGCCTTCAGAATAAACCAACTGGTCAAACATGTATGCCTGGGATGGAGTGAAAGCGCCTCGCACTCCAGATTTATTGAGTTTACCTTCTATCGTGTCAATATCTATACTGAACAAAAATATRAACGCAGCATGTAAAGTGTTGGTCCCGTTTTTCATGAGCTGAAATAAAAGATCCCAGAAACGTTCCATATGTACAAAAAGCGTATTTCTCTCAAATGTTGTGCACAAATTAGTTTGTTATCCCTCTTAGTGAGCATTTCTCCTTTGCCAAAATAATCCAGCCACCTGACAGGTGTGGCATATCAAAAAGCTGATTAAACAGCATGATCATTACACAAGTGCACCTTGTGCTGGGGACAATAAAAGGCCACTCTAAAATGTGCAGTTTTGACTCACAACACAATGCCACAGATGTCTCAAGTTTTGAAGGAGCGTGCAATTGGCATGTTGACTGCAGGAATGTCCAACAGAGATTGTGCCAGAGAATTGAATATTAATTTCTCTACAAATAAGCCGCCACAAACGTCATTTTAGAGAATTTGACAGTATATCCAACCGGCCTCACAACCACAGACCACGTGCAACCACGCCTGCCCAGGACATCCACATCCGGCTTTTTCACCGGCGAGGTCATCTGAGGAGGGTGAGGGAGGGTACTGAGTGGTATTTCTACCCGTAATAAAGACTTTTTGTGGAGGGGGGGGGATATATCCTGATTGGCTAGGCCTGGCTCCCCAGTGGGTCGGCCTATGCCCTCCCAATGCCCACCCAAGGCTGCGCCCCTGCCCAGTTATGTGAAATCCATAGATTAAGGCCTAATGAATTTATTTAAATTGACTGATTTCCTTCTATGAACTGTAACTCGGTAAAATCTTTGAATTTGTTGCATGTTGCATTTGTATTTTTGCTCAGTATTTTATGATTTCACAGTAGATATCGATATGTAGTTTGCAGCGAAAACAGCTTTGCATGAAATGAATTTGTTTCGATATGTGACAAATCGGTCTTGACGCTGGCTGATACGTAGGTGCTATTGCTTTTACATTAATTCCTTGCACGCTCACAATTATACTCAGTTCCACATTGGCTTCATTTATCCTTTATAATATTATTTCGATCCAAATCGACTTAGTCATGCGAGCATCCATTTTTCGTATGGGTGGCCTCAGCGGGAATCAAACCCACGATCATTGGCTTTATGTGCCGTGCTCTACTGACGAAGCCACATAGGACTTTGGGTCAGGCTGGGTATTTTTATTTTTATTTTTTACTTTGTTGGAACGCTTAGAAAGTACAATGTTCATCCCCAGTTCCATTTTCATAAAAACCTTTCATAAAAATAAAAAAAAGTTTTGTTGTCACATAAACCGGATAGATGCAGTGAAAAATGTTGTTTTATAAGGTCCGACATAGTAGTACGGCGCCCCTGGAGCAAAATAGGGTTAAGTTCCTTGCTAAAGGACACATCAACATATTTCTTACCTTGACGGCTTGGGTATTCTAACCAGAAACCTTTCTGTTACTGGCCCTACGCTCTAACCGYTATCTGCATCTGATTGGCAGATCTGAAAGGGAGTCAGGTTTTAGCCTGCCGTGATTGGACAAAAGTCCCCCAATTGTCCCTCCTCCCTCATTCAGACCGAAACATTGGAGGGCTGTGTTGAAGCGTAGAGATAGAATGACCCCTGGAACACCTGTCCTCATTTTGGTCTCTCCCCCAGCCTAGGTCACTAACTCTAAATGACAGGGTTGATATCTGAGAGCATCTTTGACTGGCAATATGACAGACAGACAGACAGACAGACAGACAGACAGACAGACAGACAGACAGACAGACAGACAGACAGACAGACAGACAGACAAGACAGAACAGACAGACAGACAGACAGACAGACAGACAACGACAGACAGACAAAGACAGACAGACAGACAGACGAGACAGGACAGACAGACCAGACAGACAGACAGACAGACAGACACCTACCTACCTACCTAGCGGGCCTGGTCTTAGTCATCCTCTCATGTCCATGTATACTGTAATAGGAGCCTACATAAGAGGCTTATTCAAATGGCCCAATCAATCCATTTGGCTCAGCGATGGAGATTGGTGTAAGAGCCTTAGGCAGAGAACCACGTCGTACTCTTCTAGGCTGAAAACAAGCTGGCGCGCATGTTAATGAGCTGCATTCTATCTGAAGCGCATACACGCTTCCCCAAAGCCCCTACGTCCCTTTCAGATGTTCTCATTGGTTCCTATGCGTCCCCCCCGTTGTTGATTGGTCGATACAAACCCTGGGTCTGCGGTAGAGTTCCCTCAGAGGGGTGGTTGACCTCTGACCCCTGTGTAACGATGGGCCGATAGGTGTCAGGAGGGTATTGGAGGGCCGCCACATCTGACCATTAACCCCCGGGACGTCAACAAGTGCCCTTGAAACTATTCGGATGTTGGGACCGACCGCCATGGCCTATAGAGGAAGTTAGTTTACATAGAGGGGAGAGGTGACGTGAGCCAGTGGATTGGAACATAAAGAAGCCATAGGAAGGTAAAACACTAGGGCCATTCTGTTTGCCAGATAGGAATATAACGACTGGTTGCATGTACGGTTCTACGAAAGAAGACGATTAGGCGGCCAATACGTTGCCGTAAACCTTGGCGAACTATGAACCGAAATATATTTCCAAAGGAATTACGTATAGGAGCAATCAGCATTGTACATCAGGACGCACAACCGCAACACGTTTCAACTGGTGGTCTCCCTATATGGCTCCTTAGGCGTAGCCCGAGTACATGATACAAATGTCTGTCGATTTGGCTTGTATATACTGTAGGTTGAACGGAATGGCAGCACTGATATTTGTCTGCTGTTCCTTGCCTCATATGACAGTCTACTGTACAAGTGATCAGGAAACACGCGTGCCGACAGGACTATAATTACCCAGGCCATCTGGAGCAGTTCTGACAGTTTGTGCGTGAACGGTGGTGGACTTGTCTCCCTCGGCGGTAACAGAATCGACTAATTGCTGTCATCTGAGCCGTTGTGTTAATGTGTGTCACTAGGGGGTGCGCAGGCATTTCACAAGTGACAAGTAGGAGTGTATGAGAGTGACGATGTGTGTCACTGACTCCGTGGAAGGTGTTGTTATGGTCATTTGGCAGTTMATTTGATCTAAAAGCATCTTACTATGAACACATAGGCTTGTCAGTATAGCATTTGTGGCCCGTGTGGGAATCGAACCCACAACTTGGTGTTACCAGCACCACGTTCCAACCAACTGAGCTATTGGTGGCTCTATTGGAAACTTCCCTTGAACCGACCTTAAAGACATGCTCCGGAACTTTGSCGACTAAGAATTKTTTKGACCTCCCGCTTGCGCTGGATGTGTCAATGTGTAGTTACATTCATAATCTATGAGCATAATTGCTGTATTACCTGAATTAGCCATGAAATCTCTCAGYTTGAATGCGGATGTTTTTCTTGAAGCTGTTCTCCTCCACGTGGGCCAGCCCCCTAGCAATTTAAGTGCAAGCCAATGAGCTTCAGCCACTCGGCATTTGAGTGAAAGCTAGCAAGATGCACCCACAGCAAAGCGAGAGAGTGCGCATTGACGTGGTGCAYATATCTCTCGTATGTGACGTAGTACACAGTTTTCRGGGACCACTTTTATATCGTGAACGCTACTTTCAGAACTACTAGCTAAAAAGAGKGATGCACCGATATTACATTTTTGGCCRATACCGATATCCGATATTTTCCGTGCCAAAAAAAAACCGATACCGATAGCCGATATTTAAAATTTTWGCGGCCTTTTAAGCATTCTAGTACAGTTAAATAGTTAACACACACACATGGACGYAGCGGTCTAAGGAACTGCATCTCAGTGCAAGAGRYGTCACYACAGTCCCGAATCCAGGCTGTATCACATTCGACCGTGATTGGGAGTGCCATAGGGCAGCACACAATTGGCCCAGCGTCGTCCGGGTTTGGCCGGGKTAGGCCGTCATTGTAAATAAGAATTTGTTCTTGACTGACTTTCCTAGTTAAATAAAGGTCACACACACCACACTGACCAAAATATATTTTGTTGGCATGTACRTATGTCCCCAAACATAATCAAAACCTATTTCTTTCACTTATTTGCTGTGCTGTTTCGTTGTTCATTTGTTCAGTTGTTTCAGTCTCCACCAGGATTTCATCATGCATGTCAAGCAGTGAAGTTTCAGCTCTGTCTGTCCGTGGCTTCTCTTCCTTTGTGCGCACTGTCACTGTGTCCGTTTCCATCTTATCCAGCTGTCTGTAACATTTCACGTAAACCCTGTTTCTTGTCTGCATCGAAGTAGCGGTCCTTGTACCTAGCATCGAGCACGGTGGCGACAGAGTAAAGAGAGAATGCCACCAAATCGCTTGTTCACAGCCTGTGTGGGCAGTTTTGTTCCCGGAGCAAACTGTTGTCAAGGGCAACTGTTTCATTTGCCAATGTGGGCCAGTAAAAGCATCCACCTCGTCGGGAAAAGGGGCCATCTTCACTCCATAGAAATTAGTCAGCACTAACGTCGCACACTAGCTGCTAGCTAACTGGTTAGTTTAGCATTGGCAAAGTCAGAAGGATCATGCGCACTCCACTGTCATRTGACAGAATCGGTGGCGTTAGAATTAGGAATTAGAATACGAATACTACACTGAACAAAAATATTTTTTGTTTGTTTTTGTAAAATATTGGTCCCATGTTTTATGAGCTGAAAAAAAAGATCCCAGAAATGTTYCATACGCACATAAAGCTTATCTCAAATTTTGTGTACATTTGTTTACATCCCTGTCGGTTTTGTTGAGCAGGCGTTTCAATGCCTTGACAGAGGGTATCACGTCAGCTGCAGACTCAGTAGTCAGTTGTTCGAATGGAGCTAGCTAATGTGTTCATGTTTCCAAGTTTCAAACATGTTCTCAAATGCCATTGAAATGGCAGCAACGGTATGACAACCAGCATATTCATGAGTATGCAAAACGACTTTCCTCAGTACGAAATCCTCGACGACCCACTGTGCTGTCAGACTCAGCTTGCTCATGGGGCTGATGTCGCTGGTCCAAATGTCAGTCGTGAAGCTAATAGCACTGTGTAACTCCGGTAGGGCAACATCTGGAAAAATAGTACCAAATAAATAAAAGTGTACCAGTGCTCGACCAGTCGGCGAACGCCAACATCACCCACGACAGTTGATTGTCAAGGGTAATGAATTCCATTATCTTGGCTTCAATGGATTTCGCCTTTGAGTTGTCTCGCTGAAATGTTCTTCTGCTCCACTTGTTGACTGCTCGATCCACACAGCAGACATTGCGGGCTAGGTTAGGAATACTGTGTTGCACGTGTAGCGCAACATTTTACGTGGCGTCAATACTATATAGGTACGCACGTTACCTTTGACATCGGTTTTGCACATTGCCGTTAAACTATACATTGGCATTTTTAGCTAATATCGGCCGATTCCGATAGGTTTAGCACTATATCATGCATCCCTAGCTAAAAAGTATACAAAAGTACCTTTAATATATAATAATTATATGCAATTTAGCAGACACTTTGTAAGGATTAGTAATGCATGCATACATTTTTACGACCCCGTTTCTATAAGTAGGATAAATATACTATTTTAAGAAATATTACTGGATTAATACCATTCCATTATCTGGCCCCAGATTAGCAAATAGAAAATTGGTGAAATGAGACCATCGTCACGACAAGGATGTTTGGGTGTTGACAGTCATTGGTGCAAATGCAAAGCAAAATGTCAGTGTCTCCCTGGGGATTGTGTGTGTATGTGTGTGTGTGTGTGTGTGTGTGTGTGGAGGAGGGTGCATAAGTGTGTGTTTGTGCGGAGGGAGGCAAAGAGATGTCAGTTGGTGCTTTATCTGTCGTTAGACAAGCACTTTGATTCCATTACTGAAATTGAAATTGCCCGTTACCCAAACTGAAATTGAGTCACGCAAATTATTTCTTTTCCGCCTCGACAATTAACGATGGTTGCCCGAGGACACTCCTTGGTGTGTGTGTGTGTTTCCATGCAGTTGTTTGAGTGGTAGGCATCTACGGTTGGTTTGTGTGTTGTGGTGATTGTTTTTGGTCTTTGGACACACCCTTGTTGTGCTCWCCCAGCCTTTCCTTTTTCCATGTGGTTCTTGTGGAGTGCACGCAGTCCTGTCCTGGAGGGTCTCTAGTCTCTTCTCCCGCATCATTTGTGCTGACGAGGCTCACTCTGGTCTCATTGAGTCAGTCCACCTGCATGGCTGCTCAGTGGAGCTTAGACTCCTGTGACTGAGGGGTGAGGGGTCAGTACGTCCATCTGGCCAGCAGCACCCAGAGTGTTGAGGGATTCTGAAACGACGCATGTACGCACTCACACAGTGTGAACGTGCATATAGTTGAACACGTATACACACACACACACACACACACACACACACAGACACACACAGAACACACACAGACACACACACACACAGACACACACACACACACACACACACACACACACACACACACACACAGACACACACAGACACACACAGACACACACAGACACACACAGACACACACAGACACACACAGACACACACAACAACACACACACACAGACACACAGACACACACACACACACACACACACACACCCTCGGCATCTACCCATTACACTGCTGAGCTCATCAGATTTTTTTCCATCTCTGGACCTGAGCATCGGGGGGGGGGGGGTGTGTGTGTGTGTGTGTGTGTGTGGCATTTATAGTCCCGTTCTCATCATTGCCCTTCACTACATTTACACAGACTTGTTGTAGCGCAGACAGATGGTATTTCTAGCCTATCGACTCACCCAGACGCCTTCCTCCACCAGTGCTAGTTATATTTCCTATTGATTGATTGGCTGTCAGCCCTATCGACGGCCAGGTCGCGGTGCCGCGTATTGATTGATGACTCCCTCTCCGCACTTCCCGATATCTAATCGGCGTTCGTCCCCCTTGCCATCGTTCATCAGTGGAATGAAGATCAATGCGTCTGATAATGCCGTCGCCACAACCCCCCCCCCCCCCCCCACCCCTCAGGACTGGTCTTTCTGTCCAGGGACCGGCCGCGCTTTGTCCCGATCCATTGAGGACATTGTTTACCTTTAACCCTCTGTGTGTCATTTTGTTCATTCATTCTCCCCCCTCTTCTCGCCTTCTCCTCATCCTCCCTTTATGGGTTGTAAATGGGAAGCTCTGTATTGGCTGGTGCTTTGTTCCCTCTTGAGCAGAGCAGACCAACCTGCATCTTAGAAGCAACATTCAGCTTGTACTGACCCTGTCGGCTGCTCTGAGAGAGTGTGTGTGTGTGTGTGTGTGTGTGTGTTGTGTGTGTGTGTGTGCTCGCATTAGTCCCAATGACACCTCGGATACAGAATCGCTGCTGCTCCGAATAAAGCAGGGAAGTTGTACAAAGCTTTTTATTTGAATTCACAGTCTTCCCTGTCATGTGCCTGTGTTTCAACCCCGTGTCAACCTTGACTCGAGCAGGTACTATTCAGTCAGCTGTCAGTGAGCAGAGGAAGAGTGGGAGACTGAGGAAGAGGAGAAATAGTGTGGGGTGAAGGAGGTGGACAGTCTAGATTAATCTAAAGTGAGATTCTCTAATTGAACTAGTCAGCACAAGCCTTGGTGCTGGGTTCACTTATGTAACCACTGATCTCTCACTGCTCCTTATTCATAAGAGAGTGGAGAAAGTTAGAGGGTGGGGGGGGTAGCAAGACCGGGGGGGGGTAGCAAGACCAGGGAGGGAGAGGAAAATGGAGAATGAGGGATTGGGTAGAGGGAAAGGAGAAAAAGTGAGGGGCGAAGGAGAGATGCAGAGAAGGTGAGCGAGGCACAAAGGTGAGCATGAGAACGAGAGGGGGGGGGGTGAAAGTGATTGAGAGAGAGTGCGAGTGTCACACACCCGAACCTAAAAGACAAACTGACTCTTGCACTCTCGCTCTGACGCTACCGCTCCTCCTCCAATAGGACCTCTCTGTCCGGTTAAATAATGCATCATTCTGCTTGACTGGGCCTGTAGGAAATGGAAGGCACCACAACAGCGATACAGCCTCAATAATGCAGCAGTCATCTGAAAGGGTTATCAGGTCCTCTCACACAGAAAAGCTGCCCCCAAAACGCGCCACCGCAACGCAACTGCTTTGTTGCTGTCATTTGAAACGGGACACCCAGGACAAAAAGGTTAAGTCTCCCGGTTGGCACTGYGACAAATKAGCCTAATTGTGTGTGTGTGGAGGGGGGAGGGGATTCAACCTTACCGTCATCTATTCTCTCATTATCCCTTTACACAGTAGGGGGTTGGATAGGCAAATACTCCCATTTTTTTAAAGCTAATATAAGGGTAGTAATTATTAACTGTTTGCATATGGGTGCTTCCATGCATCGACCCACGTGTGTGCTCAACTGTTCCGTGGCTTTACGTGGTTGTATGTGTCTGTGCCCACTGCACTGCAGACGTGTCAGAATGCATCTCTTCATACGCACGCCATGCATCAAATATGCATTATTTTATAGGTCAACCTTTGCCTCTGCACTTTATTTCTCCCATGTCTAGCCATTACCCCAGCAGTACTCAAAGTCCTGCTCTCTCTCGCTCTTTCTCTCGCTTTCAACCTCTCGTTCTCTCTCTCTCTCCCTTTCTCTTGGTTATGTAAGCACATCCAGTGCCTCAGAGGGCCTAGACAGAGCTGTAGCTGRAGCCAGAGGTTTTTACTCCCCTCTGGGGCTCCCTGTCCTTCCTGTCCTCGCTCTGAAGCGAGGCCATTACCGCCACACTACACCGGGAGACATCGCTGTCTAGATCTCTCCSGTACTGACTGAGCCTCAGCTGACTTTGTGGAATTGTGCGCCTCTTCGCCATTTTAAACTCTGTTTGTTTGGATAGGACCATACTGGACTCCTCGTAGTCTCCGGGCCACATTAGTCCCGGGCACCCTGGCACAGGCTGGCACAGCTCTGGTTTATAATGAACCTGGCAGGTTGCCTCAGCGTTTCCTATAGGTTCTCCCAGGAATGAAACCTGGCACCCCTCTCCTCAACGCTCCTCTGACTGCATCACCTCCAGACACACAATTACTCCCCTTTAAGAATTCCCCTCCCAAATGAAAAAAGAAAAAAAGCATCTGTCTTTCAAAAAGGGGAAAAGAGACTATTTTTCGCTTAGGCATTTGCTGCACTTTCCCTCAGTCCTCAGCTGACATCATAAGAGCAGAGTTGGCGTGCTGATTCAGGATCAGTTCTTCACCTTTTAGATCATAATGAATATGATTATATGGAGGGGGGGGGGGCTGATCCTMGATCAGCTCTCCTACTCAGAGACACGTTGAACACAGGCTGCATTCAGAGCTGGCTGGTCAGGTGAGGCTGTGATACTCTCTATTCTCTCTCTGCTGGGGAGAGGACAGCCACAGACGATGCCTCTGAACAGGTGGTCATTCACATTCAAGGCTGCTACCAGCCACCTGTCATATACCGTCATGTGGAAAACAGTCCAGAGAGAAAGGGGTGAGCGAGAGCAAGGGCGAGGGATGGAGAGATGGTCCGAGACTCGGTGAGTAAGGGAATGAATGTCGGGAAAAGAGATGGGACACAATTAACATAGCAGCAACTGGACAGAAGCCAAGTGTGTTGCCATGACAAAGCCTCCTAGCCACATAACTCTAAAATGAGCGCAAGTGCTAACACACTGAGGTGTGTTTGTGTGTGTAAGAAGCATCAGAGAAAAGGCGGCGCTCCTTTTAGACCCCATTATTGGAGATGAAAGTTTCATGGTGTATTTTTTTAAACAAAAAATACAATATATATTCATTTTGCCATGGCTAATGCTGTGTTCTTTTGCTCAAACATAATAACAAAATCAATACTGCAAAATTGATTGTTTTGTGTAGCTTTTATTTTGTTGATTGTTAGTTCTCAAACATTGTTATTTAAAGATGCACTATGCAGACATCGCTCCGCCATTTCCTGGTTGCTAACATTCTAATAGTTCGCCTAATTTCAGTTTGTAACAAACCAAGCACGTATAGTGTAGAGCAGTGGTCACCAACCGACTGGTCAATCACCAAGGCGTTCATAGTCGATCACCAAACATTTCTGTAAAAAAATCCAACGATAAAGCCTTGCGTTTCTATTTTTTTTATGCGTTTCGCACTGTTGATTGTAGGTGCACTTAATTCAGMAGCCCTAGCGCCGGGAAGGCAAAGTGTTTCCATCTTGAACCTTTTCATGTGTCTGAAGGTAGAACTCTGGCTACCCGGCAGGCCCAGAGAGCAAATCAAGGGCACCTATAATTCTACCACTGGCCAATCAGATGGCTCAGATCATCGTGTCTGCACAGTTTCGTCGAGCCATACTGTAAAAAGAAGCCTCGATCGCACAGCAAAATTCATCCGGTGAGATTACAACACTTTTAAAACCATAACTAGAGACTCAACTAATACAGCAAAGAGCTGCTGTTTTTGTGTTTAAGTTGTTAAACTGTCAACACTTTGTTCAATACCTTTTAGAAGCCACCAGCACTGCAGCTGTAATGAATGAGCATAGCAAAGTGTTCCAATAAGATTGCGTTGTTATTATTAGCGGCTTGTGTCTTTTTCAAAATATCAAGGAATATTTCACTTTCTCTGGTCACAGGAGTAACAACATGTATTGGTGCGTGAGGCAGAAATAATGTAGTGTGACTTGAGTTTTGCTCGGGTGAGAGGAGCAGCCTCCGCTTCCCCTCCTTCCTCCCCTCAGACTGACAATCGGATGCAGGCCTTCAGTCTAATAATACATTTATAAAACATATATAATATATATATATACACTGCTCAAAAAATAAAGGGAACACTTAAACAACACAAATGTAACTCCAAGTCAATCACACTTCTGTGAAATCAAACTGTCCACTTAGGAAGCAACACTGATTGACAATACATTTCACATGCTGTTGTGCAAATGGAATAGACAAAAGGTGGAAATTATAGGCAATTAGCAAGACACCCCCAATAAAGGAGTGATTCTGCAGGTGGTGACCACAGACCACTTCTCAGTTCCTATGCTTCCTGGCTGATGTTTTGGTCATTTTTGAATGCTGGCGGTGCTCTAGTGGTAGCATGAGACGGAGTCTAGCAACCCACACAAGTGGCTCAGGTAGTGCAGCTCATCCAGGATGGCACATCAATGCGAGCTGTGGCAAGAAGGTTTGCTGTGTCTGTACAGCGTAGTGTCCAGAGCATGGAGGCGCTACCAGGAGACAGGCCAGTACATCAGGAGACGTGGAGGAGGCCGTAGGAGGGCAACAACCCAGCAACAGGACCGCTACCTCCGCCTTTGAGCAGGAGGAGCACTGCCAGAGCCCTGCAAAATGACCTCCAGCAGGCTGCAATTGGTTGATGGACCTTCATGTCTTAAAGTAATGATGGACTGTCGTTTCTCTTTGCTTTTTTGAGGTTTTCTTGCTATAATGTGGACTTAGCCCTATTTGGTAAAAGACCATCTTCTGTATACAACTCCTACCTTGTCACAACACAACTGATTGGCTCAAACGCATTAAGAAGGAAAGAAACTCCACAAATGAACTTTTAACAAGGCACACCTGTTAAAACCTCTYARGGATCGGACCCTACTTTTCAATTTCCGCAGTGGAGTCAAACTGTAGAACCCAGTTTCTACATTTGAATGAGTGGGGGATGAAGGACTTAAATGTGGCGTTTTTGAAGTTGGCTCCCACAGGTCTACCACTATTGAGGATTTTAAAAATTAAAAAAGTTTGGCCCCAGTTTACTATTACTTATTTTATTAAACCTTTATTTTAGGAGGGAGAGAGGGAGGGAGAGGGAACTATAATGAAATATGTGGATCTATAGGCAATAAGACGCATAGACTATATAATATATTGTATGCCTAAGGTCTATATATATTATATACACATATAGAAATCAAAGACCTATCTTAAATGAATATGCAACCATGTAAACACCTGGATTAGCACAAGAAGCAAAAACGTATTTGACTTCCTGATCTAAAAAAAAAAGTCACGTTACCACAGGACTCCTCGTGTCACTCTCAATGTCAATTTCTGCATTAACCTCATCCAAATGCTTAAAGTTCGATTTAGCTTTTATACTCTTAGTAGCCATGTTGTACTTCTTAAATTTTGCAGAAAACGCTGTAGAACTCATCGAGCTGTGCGTAATGCAAACTCCTCTTCATCCTCTCGATTTGTAATAGAGAACGAATCTCGTTGCACGCGGGCTTAGCACGATGGCTTTTACTCACACAAAGGACCATCACACACCCACGTAAAGCCCAGCTCATTGGCTATCTAGCTAGCTATGTTTCAAAACGATAGGTGGTCATTGGACCAAGATACAGTCAATCGAGTGAACACCGCCCGTCTCATTGGTGCGTAATAATGTCTGTCCTTCGTGGGCTAAAAGAGGTGTTTGTGTAGCCAATACGTCATGCAGAATGATGAAGCAAAATTTGGTTGCCTTCTAAAGTGTCTAAGGAAAAGCACAGAAACCGAACTTGACTGGGTGAAACAAGGTTTAGCAGTTTATATTACATCGATTGTTCTGTTGCAAGTTCATGAGAAACGCTGTATACAAGATGGATCGTGTTAGGATATAAAACAGATTTGATCAAACAAAACTACGCTACATTGGGACCCTCAGGATGACAAATCAGAGCAAGATTACTGAATGGAAGTACATTATTTACCTTCAGAGGTGAATGTATCGAACTAGTTGCCGGGATAAGTGTTTTGTTGTTGTGCACTATCCTCAAACAATAGCATGGTCTTTTTTCCGCTGTAATAGATACTGTAAATTGGACAGTGCAGTTAGATTAACAATAATATAAGCTTTCTGCCCCTATAAGACATGTCTATGTCCCGGAAAGTTGGCTGTTGTTTACAACGTCATTCTAGTCACATTATCGCATATTGAGCAACAACTGTCCCGATTTTGGGACTTGATCCAGTGGAGGCTAATTGAAATGCATTCCAGGTGACTACCTCATGAAGCTGGTTGAGAGAATGCCAGGAGTGTGCAAAGCTGTCATCAAGGCAAAGGGTGGCTACTTTGAAGAATCTCAAAAATAAAATATATTTGGATTTGTTTAATACTTGTTTTGGTTACTACATGATTCCACATGTGTTATTTCATAGTTTTGATGCCTTCACTATTATTCTACAATGTAGAAAATAGTAAAAATAAAGAAAAACCCTTGAATGAGTAGGAGTGTCCAAACTTTTGACTGGTACTGTATACACTACCGTTCAAAGTTTGGGGTCACTTAGAAATGTCCTTGTTTTCCATGAAAACATACATGAAATGAGTTGCAAAATGAATAGGAAATATAGTCAAGATGTTGACAAGGTTATAAATAATGATTTCTAATTGAAATAATAATTGTGTCCTTCTAACTTTGCTTTCGTCAAAGAATCCTCCATTTGCAGCAATTACAGCCGTGTAGACCTTTGGCATTCTAGTTGTCAATTTGTTGAGGTAATCTGAAGAGATTTCACCCCATGCTTCCTGAAGCACCTCCCACAAGTTGGATTGGCTTGATGGGCACTTCTTACGTACCATACGGTCAAGCTGCTCCCACAACAGCTCAATAGGGTTGAGATCCGGTGACTGTG